>NC_073744.1:182523472-182540400 GCF_029784135.1 Toxorhynchites rutilus septentrionalis | reverse complement strand
CACCACATTACACGAGGCCGGATGACTGTTAGCTCATAATTTTCTTCCCGGTACATAAATTTCGCTGGCTGCAACATATTGCCTCTTGCTATTCGAGGCTTATAGGGAGAAAGTGGCAGGAGGTTACATTTTCTCCCGATTCTTTAATATTTCTTTACGACCAAGTCGTGCTAGGATGGGGGCTTGAGAGACTACCGCTGGTGGGGTCGAATACCATCGACATGACGTCGTAATTCAAGTGAGCTGTACATATTAGCAACAGATTGGAACGAGTGGTATTAAATTAGGACGATGTATAATGCTAGTTTGATATATTCTAAACCGTGAGCTTTGAATTACGTCGAAATTTGGGTTCTATTCTTTTCTTGCAGAATAACAGTTTCATGATTTCTAACGAGTGTCCCACATCAATTTGCATTACGGGAAAACGCTGTAAAAATTACCTAATTGATCGATCCTTTTCAAATTTCCAGACAATAAAATATAACCATTAGTAAGTTTATGGCACATTTATTTCAAAGTGCCAACTCTACAGCAGATGGCGACATGTAGATGGCTTAATATCAGACTGTGACTTGGGTGCAGCTTTTATTGCAATAACGAACGCTGCATTTGCAAGCGATTTACGCGGGCCCCCAATTGGAAGTGCTATATAAATATTGTACCCCACTAACACATTAGTTGTTCGTTATTGACAGCACAGGAAAATATATTGTAAAATTGGAATGCTTCAAATTTTCTTTAATCAATACCATTTACGGATTGTGGAAGCGTAATGCATCTCGACAAAATCTTAGGGCAAAACCTGCCAACCTTCCAGTTTTTCTTGTATATTGCCAGTTTTTTTCAAGCATGCCAGCGAAACAGCCAAAGGCAAGTAATCTTCAGCTTTTTTTCAAATTTTCACAATTTTATCCAGCTTTTTTTAAGGCATTTTCAAGTTTTTTTACTCCCCAGAATTATATTTTTTTTCTTTCAGTTGTAAGAATCCTACTCCGCTTCATTCACATCAAAGATCTTTATGACGATTATCGTCTTTCTCTATCTATATTTTTATATATCTAGTAAAAGTACACAGAAGTACGGTACGGTGTTTTCTCACTAATTTGCCTATTAGTGTTTTATATTACACTCTGCAATCAAGTTCTAAAACGTTAAAACGTTTGAATGATTATTTAATCACAAACGTGGCGATAATTGATCCAACTATTGCCATAGAAAGGAAGCATATGTAAATTGTTCCCCTTCTACAAAGTTGCGATCGGAATTATATTCAGGATATCGAGCTTAGGGAGATCCGAAACTTGGATTTTACTGACTTCACTGTAAACGAACGCAAGGATGCTTCTTTCTTTTGGGGTAAAATTTTGGCATTAAAAAGGAATGACAAAAATTTTGCTTATCCCAAATTGGGGAATATTTTCCAACATTTCTGATTCTGCCGCATTAAGTGCGCTACACATACAACGTCAACGTCACCGTACCGTCAACTATTCTCTAGGACTTATTTTGCCGACGTCAAAGTTGCCGGTATGGTGTAGTTGAATGCTACCATACGATTTCCATGGGAGAATATTTGACATTTCATTCCTTTGCGTTTACTTCACGATGACGGGAGCGGGGAGCGGCCGCCGACCCGCTGTCAAAAGCGGCGGCCTCTCGTAAGCAAATCTGTTTCCACCAATTGTTAGATGGGAATTTCGCTCCCATTACATTGGCCTCACAATAAATCTCATTACGAAAAAAATAATTCAGGATGGAAATAACGCTCCAGTGGCGGTACTACGTATGTACCAATGCTACATACTGACACTGCCACGGTATACACGGTTTGTATTGTAAATATAAAACAATTAAGGATATTTTTTTTTAATTCCAGCTTTTTCCCAGTTTTTTCCAAAATTTTCCAGCTTGAAATGGATGAAAATAACGCTCCAGTGGCGGTACTACGTATCAGTGCCGAAAATATTCACGTTCACGGCATTCAAATACGGCGAATTTCAGCCTTCCTTGTATTGACAACCTACTGCTCAAGCGAGAGTCGATAAATATGGAACAACACTATCAATGAACACCAGTGCAATGAACATCAACATCAGCTTGCCATAAAGTTCATTTTTCATTTGCATATTCATTTTCGCCATGATATTCGTAACGTCGAAATTGAATATCATTGCGTGTTAGTGAAAATCAAAGCATAAAAAAATGGGTGGGTTACATCTATGATACAACCGCAAGGTTGACGTGGGACTACCTTAGCTTAGCAATCATATGTTTGTGTTGATTAAATTTTTGATTGAATGAAACAATTTCCGAATTCAATCGAATACAATATACTTGCTTTGTGAATAAAGAGATTGAATAAATGCCATGTACGGTCAATTCATGCATTGTGATAGACTATGTTCTTCGTTACAAATAAATTTAAGGAAAGTCCTTTTACGTTGCCTAGGACAAAATATGTGAACGGAAGAATTATCAAATGATTATTTAATTTTACTTTTCCCTCTGAAGTTGACATCTCTCAAGTGTAGGTACTTCTCGAAACGTAAATTTGCTTGATTTGATGAACTTCAGGCACTCAGTTTCGATTTTGACATGTACTTATAATGTATGTTGTTTAATCAATATTTAGGCGTTATCGCAGCAAATGGTTATCAACTTTTCACCTAATCATCAAATGGCATGCGTAGAAATTCAGTAAGCAGAAGATATGAAGGCATATCCTTCAATGCGATTTTGAATAACCGAGCCAAAGCGTTGGGTTCGTACCTGCTTTTGTAATCCGTGTTAGGAAAACAGTTTTCGGAGTGCAAAAAAAACATGCGAGTGCAGAAGTATCCTCGGCTTGCATGAATCAACAACTTAAACTTCTACTTTTTATACTATAGAGGCTTTGAACTTTGCCTTTAATGTCTGCACGATTTGCCCAAGTTCCTAAGTTTAGAAGACCGAATTAAGGAAACATACTCTAGTCTGCACAAAGGCAAGCGAGTACAAAAGTTCTCGCAGTTTGCATTTATTTACATAGCCGATGCTCCCAGACACCTCGGTTCTAAAGTCTGTGTTGGGGAAACATATTTCAGCAGGAACAAAAATACCCCCGACTTGCATGAATTTGCAATGGCAATTTCTCCACGCTCCATGGATTGGAAGTCTGTGTTAGGCAAACACATTAACGTCGGAACAAAAATGCCCCCGATTTGCACGAATTTACAACGCCGATTCTCCCAGACACCTTGATTCTGAAGTGTGTGTTGGGGAAACACATTTCAGCCGGAACAAAAATACCCCCGACTTGCAAGAATTTGCAATGTCAATTTTCCCACGCTCCATGGATTTGAAGTCTGTGTTAGGGAGCATATTTCGGTGAGAACAAAAATTCCCCCGACTTGCATGAATTTGTAATGCCAATTTCCCCAAGGCTGCTTGGTTATGATGGCTGTGTTGGGGAAACCGTGAATCGGACCAATCAAAACGTGGTAGATAGGGCGTTTAGATAGCGCTTAACATTTTACAGTTATTCAATTGTTTATCTAATGCAAAATAACATTTTATTATTTGCGATAAATGCGTAGAAATATTCCCTATCAATTGATGCAAACATCTTTCCGATCCAGTAAGAAATGTTCGAGTTATAAGCATTCGGAATCTTTCATTTTTTCCTGCATGTTCTGTGTTTAGGTTTTCGTTTTACCCCCCATTTACTCCGGTTAGACGTAGTCCCACGTCAAAATTCAACGTCAACTAATTGAGAGTAAAATCGATTAATGGTAAAGGATAGCCATTTATTATACAAAATTCTTGTTTTTGGCGTCATTGGCAATGAAATGTATGGTATAACTCTAGCTATATTTTATGAACCTACTCCCGATTGGCCAGAAATGGCGTACACCCCAATTATACGGGCAATGGGTGACAATAACAGACGAGCGAAAAACGAACATAATCTTGTTTTGATTTCCGGTTTAATGATACTGGCTATAAATGACTAGCAATCATATAAAACCCCTACGATATGGGTATTGGATGGAAGGGCTTAAACAGCGGAAGTCGAATATCGTATTCCGGTGGCTTCCGGTGCATTTAAAACCGCCCTAGGAGACCGAAAATGGAGTTAGTGAAATGGAGTTAGATAAAGAAAGTGTTAGAAACTGAGATCGTGTTAGAGCGAAATGGCGATAGTAAAAGATCAAATAAAGCGGAAACGGAAACGGGAACGGACCGTACCCTTCACGGTAAAGATCGCGAGTTGAATTCTCACTCCCGACATTCTTCCAAAAATGGAAGTGACAAGCCAGCCAAAAAGGTGTTGAAAGTCATTATAATACAGTATAAAAAAGAAAAAGAAACGGAAACGGAAACGGAACGCTCAACGCCGTTCAACGCAAGATGTCGCTCAACCACTCAACACCGCACAACGGTCAACGCTCAACGAAAGCTAATGTTGCCTTCTCCGGATTCCTTTGTTTCTAAATATGGAAATCAAACACGTTTTCAATAAAAATTCACTGCAAGCGATGAGGATCAACTTAACGTTCGTGATAATCACCTGAAATTATTGACAGTAATGGAAGTGCCTGAATGCAGGCTTTCCGAAATTCGTTCATGCTCTATTCGTTCAATATACCAGAGAAAGTTCACGCGTCTCGACTCTTGTGTTATACTCATTATGACAGATATGGCGTTGAGTTTCAACAGAAGAAAATTCATCCGACACTGGGAAAAAGCTAATGTCTTCATTCGTGAACAGATTTTGATAATTTTTGGCACTGCTACGTATGTACCAATGCTACATACTGACACTGCCACGGTATACACGGTTTGTATTGTAAATATAAAACAATTAAGGATATTTTTTTTTTAATTCCAGCTTTTTCCCAGTTTTTTTCAAAATTTTCCAGCTTTTTCAAAAATTTGGTTGGCAACTCTGCTTGTATCACGTATGCATGTATAGATGATTGAGTGCACGAGTTCACAATCGAGCTGTCTATTGATAGTTTAACTACATTCTTGTAGATTTGTATTCATTCGTCACCTCAATTAGATTAAACCATTTGCTAGAATCCTCACTCTTAACGCTCGTCAACATGAATGAAATCTATTCAAGTCATGTTGACGGCGAATGCCGAAGTAGTCCTAGCCGAAGCGAACTCGATTTCATTCATTTTCGAAAATGTTAGACCCTGCAGAGGACTGAGGAATGAGGAGTGAGGAGTGAGGAATGAGGAGTGAGGAGTGAGGAGTGAGGAGTGAGGAGTGAGGAGTGAGGAGTGAGGAGTGAGGAGTGAGGAGTGAGGAGTGAGGAGTGAGGAGTGAGGAGTGAGGAGTGAGGAGTGAGGAGTGAGGAGTGAGGAGTGAGGAGTGAGGAGTGAGGAGTGAGGAGTGAGGAGTGAGGAGTGAGGAGTGAGGAGTGAGGAGTGAGGAGTGAAGAGTGAGGAGTGAGGAATGAGGAGTGAGGAATGAGGAGTGAGGAGTGAGGAGTGAGGAGTGAGGAGTGAGAAGTGAGGAGTGAGGAGTGAGGAGTGAGGAGTGAGGAGTGAGGAGTGAGGAGTGAGGAGTGAGGAGTGAGGAGTGAGGAGTGAGGAGTGAGGAGTGAGGAGTGAGGAGTGAGGAGTGAGGAGTGAGGAGTGAGGAGTGAGGAGTGAGGAGTGAGGAGTGAGGAGTGAGGAGTGAGGAGTGAGGAGTGAGGAGTGAGGAGTGAGGAGTGAGGAGTGAGGAGTGAGGAGTGAGGAGTGAGGAGTGAGGAGTGAGGAGTGAGGAGTGAGGAGTGAGGAGTGAGGAGTGAGGAGTGAGGAGTGAGGAGTGAGGAGTGAGGAGTGAGGAGTGAGGAGTGAGGAGTGAGGAGTGAGGAGTGTTGAGTGAGGAGTGAGGAGTGAGGAGTGAGGAGTGAGGAGTGAGGAGTGAGGAGTGAGGAGTGAGGAGTGAGGAGTGAGGAGTGAGGAGTGAGGAGTGAGGAGTGAGGAGTGAGGAGTGAGGAGTGAGGAGTGAGGAGTGAGGAGTGAGGAGTGAGGAGTGAGGAGTGAGGAGTGAGGAGTGAGGAGTGAGTAAAAATCCTGATGTGAGCTTTAAAATTAACTCTCTTAAAATTAACTCTCAGTTTTAACAAAAACTGTTGACAGATCGATGGCTAGAGCGATACTGCAATTAGAAATTCTGATGATGATGTGCTGGATTAGAGAGATTTTAAATTAAAATATACTCGTTCGCCTCTATCAGAATGGAAAAGAAACCTCAAATGACAGCTTTTAAACTCTCGCCCGATGTAACATTTGTAATGATGTAATGATGTACATTGCGTGCAACCGATCCACACATCAATGGAAAACCGAGCAGAAAACGTTTAATTCATTGCAGTGCATTTTACTATAGTATTTCAATAGACTATAGCGCAAACGATTAGCACAGCAGCAAAACGAAAGGCCAATTCGAAAATTTTCAAATAAACTCTCAACCATTAACTCTCTAACATATGCTGTTGACTACGACACTGGAATAGAAATCACTGCATTATTTGCTCGTTTTGCACAGAATTTTTTGAGGTTAGGCAATGCCTATCCTACACTATCTATAACTATCCTACACTGTTTATAAATGGTCAAGTTAAAAGCGATCAAAATCTTACATTTTTTCCTCACATGTTCGATTTTTAGATTTCCATCTTACACTCTGTACCTTCCTATCAACGTTAGAAATGCAATCCCAGGTTTGGAATTGGCGTTCCGACCGAATACGGGTGATCGCTATCGATGGCGATGAGACACGACAAAGTATTTTCACAACATGACAATATATTGCCACTTTTTCGAGAACGAATGGAAGCCTATTTGGTATAGCTTAAATAAGAAGTATTATCCGACCTGATGTATTTTCCAGCTGCCATCGGTTTTCATTTGTTCAGATCGGAGACCCATAGCCTGGATGAGCAGAACTTCTATTTTATGGAGATTCTTGATTCATGATGCAGAATGGGAAACGATAACGACAATGACCCATAAGTATCGACTAAAAAATTAAATGGAACTTTAAACTGGTTTAAAAAAAAAAAAGAATTAACAACGTACGATTAATTACTTATTGGAACTCAGAATGTAAGATCACCATTTGATTTATTTGTTTATAAAATAGCCAAGGGTTTTTTCAAAAGTGGAGAACAAAATGATATTGAAATTTGGTGTATGGCGCAACTTCAATGATTCAATTCAAGTGGAACTCATTACTTGGCAGCTATTCCGGGTTTAAAGAAGCAATGTTCTCAATTACCATACCCTTGGTTTAAAGCAAAACTTTGACACCTCTTCGTGTAAACTTTCGAGACTTTGCCAAATTTTATACGCATTTCATCCCATAATTAGTTAGCGACTTTGAAAAACTTTACCCCAAAAACAACCCAGCCAAGGTCACAACTAAACAAAAAGTTTTACGTGAAGGATGAAACAAATGAACAACACACACACCCACACGTACACAACATCACGCGGAAAAAGCTTTGAATCTATCGATTTTTCCGTGTGCCACTTTTCCAGTTTTCGCGTGGCGTCGCAGCCTCCGCGTTACTATTATGCTTCGAATTAGGCGCAAAACTTTATAATTTCATGCTAATTAAAGTTCAGCTGCTTTGGCGACACGGTGCGTCATAATCCGCGCGTAAAATTTTCCCTTCTCCCTCGCCCGGCACCATCTGCACCAATCTCGGGGGAGGCGGTCGTTATCCGCGCGCCGATCGATAAACGCAAAAATGCTGCTCCGATGGACTGACTGTGGGTGTGCCTGGCCGACGTCACTGAGACCAAAAATGAGATTTGAAGTATATTTAAAGTTTCTAAATCAATATCTTCTCCCCTCTCTTAAACACATTCGAACAAACAAGCACCGAATTAACGACTCTTGCTCGGCCACTGTTAATGTCGTTTTTATGTACACATTCCGCACACTCTTTTGTTTTCCTTCATCCCAGCATCACCAACGGATCACATCTCCACCAAATCTGACTTTGTTTTTTCCCCCACTCGGTTCCGCTCCGCTCCCACTCAACCCTGAAGAGGGCTGTTGTCACACAATTTTCCACTTTTTCGCACATTAAACACAAATACACATTTGCCAGGGGGCAACCTTTTGGCTTTAGAGCTCATTTGTTTTTTTTTCCTCGTCTCGCCTTCTCGTTTGCGTCTAGCGCATCCTTCTGCAGGAAGAGAAAACCTTGCGGATCGCGAAATCGGATGTGTCAGAGCGGGAAATAATCTGATTTTAAATTCATGACACCCTCATGATGACGAGGACGATTCGCACGCGGAATGCTTCCCTCCCCCATGGCAATCCGACAGAGCGCGAGTGGCCAAGCGGAGCGGAGAACGGCTCAAAAAAAATAAAATAAAACCAAACACACCCACTAAATGCAAGTGCCACACCGAAAGGCAGAACACGCGTTCCAGCGCAAAGATCATCTTGAAATGTGTAATAAAAAACTGTCGCGTTTTTATGATTTTCGCTAGATGACTTTTTCATATGCTTATGCTAAGTATGTTACAAAATGTTTTCCGTGGGTATTTATTTGCTCATCTTCCGTTGGGGCATGGTTGAATTTGGCGGCACTGGTTCGCAAATTCCTCCGCGAACTGAGAGGGAGAGATTACGTCCTCGTCGGAGACTGATCATCGTTATGGAAATCAGCAGCCACATCCCAGTTATCCTGAATTGGTTATTCCACTTCCCCATCCCCAGATTGCCGATTCCGGAAAGGACCAAGTGCAAATATTATAATAACAATAATGTTTGCGTGAAAACGACTTTTTAATGATGTGCGCCATATCCACCGCACCGCGGTGGAGTGTTATTTCACAAAACAAATATTGAAGTGATTTTGAACAATGTTTTCATTTATGTTGCTTTTTTCTCTCTGAATTTCCCTCCCACGCCGGTGCCACCCCGGATTAAAACGGGGCTCCTTCGGAGGAACGATTTAATCCTTCAACGAGATTAACCATGCAGTTTTTTCTCCACCCCCGAGGCGTGTTGGCTGCTCCCTGAGATTGGTAACACATGTTACAACACGCTTTTTTTCCTCGGTTCGAAGAACACTCAAAAGCAAAAATTTGTTCGACAAGAAAAACAGCTTACAGCAATTGCCACCAAGATGTACTCAGTTGGTACAGTTCCGTGGGGGTTGTCGATCCATTCGTGTTCCAGTGAGATTTTTCTCCACCAAAAACATATTGGATGTATCTTTTCATAGTTGATCTTCCATTCCAACTGTATTGTTTGACAGTCGAAAAAGCAAGTGAAGTCTAGCATATTTAACTTTTTTAATGAAGTAAATTTAAATCAATTAATCGGACATGTCTGGAAACATTTGTTGGTAGAATATCTGCTCTCTTGCACTTTACATTTGACAGGTAACATTTCCTCAAGATACTTGAAGACAAAATTGGATCAACAATGGTAATAAAAACGGGTTCATCAACGGAATTGAATAATTTACATCTGTGTGGTAAGCGTTTCGGGAAAAGGGGTATTCTAGTATGGAAATTCGAAAAATTGATTTTTTTTACGTAGAAATACGTCTTATATTTCTGTACCGAGATGTGAGTTCAAGGTTTCTAAAGACGAAAGCGTGAAACTTGGAGTGCATGGTTTTGAACGTTAGTACCTCTTTGTCGGCTGTTTTACATACAAGGGACGTTGTTTCACTATCTCATATGAAATACGTTTGCTACCATTTACGTATTAACTTTATTCGCATCCAAACTCCATGCGACCTATCGCTTGGAGTGTAACTACAGAACTGACTTACAACTAATTACAAAAGTCTTAAGCTAACTTCCAAACAATTGTGTAGAGCTCTTTAATTTGTTGGGAGGAGCCAAGACATAGAGAAATAGCCAATCAATCGAATGCAGTGTTCGATGTGATTGGGGTCATGAATAAAAAATGCTTACTGCGCGTAAGCGCACATGTCGCATTGTGCATATCGATTTCATGGGAAATCGTAAAGTGTTACGACTTTGTAAACTGTCGCATTTTTCATCGGAACAGAACTAGGTCTGTTTTGGTTTTAAGTTTGTCGCCATCAACTGCGCGCGTTATGATGTAAGAATGCATTCATACCGCTAGCGCATGTGGCCAGTTTTTATGGGTGATCGATATTTGTGGGAGAAAAGTAATTAACGAAGTTATGCAGTTATGCTTGTGGGAATCGTAAACATTGAAGTGCTCGCGCATGAGTCAGTTGTTAGAAAACAATTAACTGCTTATGGGAATGTGTTGACAATGGAATTTGGTATGGGATTTAGAATGGGTTTTGAAATGGATTAGGAATCGGATTTGAAATCATGCTACACCATCCCTCTTTAGGAGAATGATGTAATGCAATGAAATCATTCGTGGTATTCAGGTAAATTCATAGTAAATAATTATTCCTTGGCTTCTCTCAACATTATAAAATGTTTGCTTACGACTAAAAGTATATAGTTTTTGAAGTAAATAATGTATTCAAAATGAGAAAGTTTTTTGTTGAATATATTTTGGGAAAAATAAAAATTTTTGTTTAGATTTTTATTACTCTATTTTTGTGTACTACAGTTGTATGGTTTGTTCTGGGGTTTAAAATTTTACAGTTTGGATCTAATAATTCTTGAACTATATATGGTCCATCGTAGAAAGGATCTAATTTTCTTCTGTTTTCTACTTTCAAATAAACTTTGTCATTAATATCTAAATGAATTGGGTTACTATCGTTTTCTGAGTTGCTTGCTCTTTGAATTTTCTGCTTAATTAACTTGTCTTTTGCTATTTCATTAGATCGTTGTATTTTAAATTTTAATTCTTTACTATATTGTTCAAAATTATATATTGGTTCTGTTCCTTTTTCGAATAATTCATGTGGTAGTTTAGCTTTATTTCCAAAAATAAGTTCATGAGGGGTAAATCCATGATCTGAATGTGGGGTTGTATTGTAATTGAAAGAATAGAATTTTAACCATTCATCCCAATCAGTTTGATGTTCGTTAACGAAAGATCTCAGGTATTCATTTAAACACCTGTGATTTCTCTCCAACGATCCTATCGTCTGAGGGTGATAAGCTGTACTAAATTTTTGTTCGACTTTAAGCATTTTACAGATCTGCTCAAAGACTTCATTATTGTATTCATTTCCTTGATCAGAGCGTAAAATTAAAAATGTTCCGTAAGTTAAAATAAAATTGTCTACTAACGCCTTAGCAATTACGTTAGCTTCTTTTGTGGGTACCGGAATCAATACGACATTATTTGTCAGATCGCATTGAATACTAACTGCATATCTATTGTTGTTGTGACTTCTAGGTAAAGGTCCAACAGTGTCTATGGAAATAACTTCGAACGGGTAGGATGACGTTGTTGTTACCACTTGTTTTTCCTTGGTATGCTTTATGATTTTGTTTCGTTTGCATAATTCACAGGCCTTAATGAATTCTGCAATCGATCTTTTCATATTGCTCCAATTGTACATTTCTCTTACTTGAAGGTATAACCTATGTTGACCAATATGTCCTCCAGTAGGGGTATTATGATAGTTGTATAATATTTTTTGAATATCTTCCTTTTTTGTTACAAATGTTGGTGGATTGTAAATAATAATTTCAATTGAATACACTTGTGCATTTGCTAACATTTTAAAGTTTTCAATTGATATTATTTTAAAAATTTCATCTTTAGTTGACAGCGCTAATTTCCTTTGGTTCATTTCAATCATTGATTCTTCGATTTTTAGAAGTGCAGATACTAATGTCTGACATCCATTAAAAATTTGATGCTGCACTAGCGCAAGAATTTTATTATTTTTCTTCAATATAAATTTTATTTCATTTTTGCCAACTTTTGTTTCAAGTTTGACTAATTTGTTGGTTTCTGATGGATTGTTTGTCATGTACGTAGAGAGGTGATCAGTTCCTCGTGGTACAGAAATTCGTTTATCAGATGTTTTTCCCATATTTGAATTATCTTGCGATTTTCGAGTAATCGCTCTTGTGCTTACTCCTAATATATTTAATTTTTTTAATTCATCAGAGGAAGATACTATTCTTGATAAAGCATCAGCTCCTACGTTTGATTTTCCTGCAATGTATTCAATTGTAAAGTCATATTCTTCTAAATCAAGACGCATTCTTGTTAATTTTGAAGTTGGATTTTTCAAACCGAATAAGAAGACTAATGGTCTATGATCAGTTCGCACTAAAAATTTTCTACCGTAAAGGTAAGGTTTGAAATAATTAATAGCCCAATGTATGGCTGTTAATTCTTTTAAAATCACTGGTTTATTCTTTTCACCAGGTGTAAAAGTTTTGCTTGCGAAAGCTATTGGTAAATTTCCATGTTGTGATTGTTGAGACAATACAGCTCCACAACCTATATCTGAAGCATCTGTTGTTAATATAAATTGTTTCGTAAAATCTGGATATTGTAGTAATCTTGGTGACATTAACGAATTTCTCAAGGTGTTGAATGCGTTTTGGCAAATATTGGTCCATATAAATTGTGAATGTTTCTTTAGAAGTTGATTAAGAGGATTTGCAATTAGGGCAAAATTTGGTACAAATTTACGATAATAATTACAGAATGCAACGAATCTTCTAACTTCGTCTGCATTTTTGGGAATTGGATAATTTTGAATAGCTGAAAATTTGGAATCATCTGGTAACATGCCATACTCTGTTATTTTATGACCTAGAAAGGTAACTTCAGTGCTAAAGAATTTGCATTTCTGTGCATTTAGCTTTAAATTATAAAATCTTAATCGTCCAAAAACTTGCTTTAAATTTGAAATGTGATGGTCTACTGAACATCCTACGACTATAATATCGTCTATGTAAATAAATGCTAATTATGGTGTTAAACCTGCCATTGCGATAGTCATCATGCGTTGAAAACTATTTGGGCTTATGTTTAATACGAATGGTAATCTAGTGTATTGATAATGTCCGTTTTGTGTTGAAAATGCTGTAAATTTTCTAGATTCATTGTCCAAAGGTATTTGATGAAAACCTGACATGAGATCTAATGTTGAAAAATATTTTGCTCTTCCAAATTGATCTAAAATATCGTCAATTCTTGGTAAAGGAAATTTGTCGGCTAAAATTTTTTTTATTTAGTTGTCTAAAATCAACAACAACTCTCTAACATTTTATTTACTGGATTATTTATTTCGGTTTGCTGTGCATGAATTGTCTTGTAATTAGGAATATATACAAGAACTTTATCACTGAGCACAATATTCTGTGAATAGAAATTAAAGTAATGTCTTCCTCCTGAAGACAAAATATATCTTGATAACCATTAATTAATGTTTTAAATTTATCTTTAGCATATGTAGGAATTTTTTCCGTGTTTATGCTCTTGAAAATTTCTTCAGACCTCTTATTATTAATTTTTTTATTATTTACATTAAGTATAGTGTAATCACTTAGAATACTTAAGGTAGGCTTAAATTCGGAATAATGTATGTACAAAGGATTATTCGTAGTATTTACAAATTTTACATAAGGCTTTAATGGTGAAATAATGGTATTACCACAGAAAACTCCTGGGTAAATTTCTTCTGAATGGACCACCATATCCTCTCTAATGTTTAAGTATGGTACCCTTCTAATTACTTCACTACGACTCGGTAGAATGAAGCCTTCGTTTAAATTATCTTCTATTGGTATTGAAATTTGTATATTGGCTATATTGAATGTAAGTAGCCAATGTTCATAATCTATTATACATTTGTAATTTATTAGGAAATCTCTTCCTAGTATACCATCTGCTTGTATTGGTAAGTCAGTGGTAACAAGATGGAAATCATGATTTAAAGTTAAAGTATTATTAAAACATAGAGGTGTATTTGTTAATCCTAGTGTTTCTACACTATTTTCCGTAATTCCAGTTAATTTAATCTTATTATTAGTATTTACATGTTGATTTGGGAGAATATTTCGTGCTTTAAACTTGAAATCATGCTACAGCTGAACGGAGTGGTGTGATAATCACTTAATTCGAAAGACAAAATGTCCAAGAGCTACTGGCGATCGAAATCACAGAAATCTGTATATAAACTAGCGCCCGCTCGGAAATCCATGAGTGTGACTGAGTGTCATTGACTATGGATTTGATAGTGAAGCATACGAAATGTTTGATATTGTGTAGTGGATATTTCACCATATCAAAGAAATCACATTGATGAAAGCAGCTGTTACATATGGATAAATTCCACGCCAAATCGTCCGACCGCTAACCCGACTCTCTCAGATGTGAAGCTACCTATGTATATTGGGTTCCAGCTAACAATCAATGTTGAACAATGATTCAAAAGAGCTGGTTCATTTGGGTGACTGAGCCGTTGATCAAAGTGAACTGTTTGCCCATCTCTACTTCATGTTCTGGTTTCCTTTTTCGTTTTCACATGTTTTTTTTCGAGACGGACGAGATGAGCCGATGTATATTGGGAATATTGGGGGTATATTGGGGTTTTTGAAAAAAAAAATTGATGTCAAATGTCTTAAAATGGCATGAAACGTCGAGCTCTAGTGTCATCTCGAAAAAAAATTGTCAGAAATCGGCACTCTGGGACTTAGTTTTTTTCGGAATACGAAACGAAAACTATGGTTTTGGGTGCCAATAAAAATAGTTATCACGATTTTTCATTCGGAACTTGCTACGAAATGTTGATTTGCACAATAATATACCCTATGCAAAATATTAGCTCATTCGGACTTCATTTACTGGTTCCGCAGACGTAAAAATTTTAATTTTTAAAAAAAAAAAACTTTTTTTTTTGACAAAAAAAAATCGAGATAATTGTAAATCTCGACAAGTAATGCAATTTGAAGACATTTAGCATAATTTTTTTTTAAAAACCTAGATTTTCGCCGATTTTTCGTTTTTCAAAAAAAAACTTAAATTTTATCGTTTGTTACACCAGTAAATAAAGTCCGAATGAGCTAATATTTTGCATAGGGTATATTATCGTGCAAATCAACATTTCGTAGCAAGTTCCGAATGTGAAATCGAGATAACTAATTTCATTGGCACTCAAAACGATACCTTTTGGTTCCGTATTCCGTGTCTCACAGTGCCGATTTCTGACAAAAAAAAATTTTTCGAGATGACACTAGATCTCGACGTTTCATGCCATTTTTAAACATTTGGCATCAACAATTTTTTTTTTCGAAAACCCCGATTCCGTTCCCCCTTCCCTTATGTCCGATTGAGCTGATATTTTGCATTGGGTGTTTATTCGAGGAGGTGGTTTTTTGTGGGGTAACTTTTTGAGACTCGAGGTGACTATTTTCATTGGCACCCTAATATATACAGTCCACCCCTTTTATAACGCGGTACTCTCAGAACACGGTTTCCATATAACGCGGAGATGAAATTGCGACAGCCCTCCTATAACGCGGTACTCTTATAGCGCGGTTTCCGTTCAACATCGTCCCATCCGTTTCTTTCGTGCACCCAATGTATGATTTTAACTGGATATGTTTATATAAACAGTCAATTTTATCCTTTCGCCGTTTACAACATCGGTTTCAGGCAAGCTCCGGCTTGGAGGATATTCACAAATTAAGATGTGCTGCAAAATTAACTGGCATTCCCAAACCTATCAAACTACTCGGTGAGCTCAAGGCAGATCTATGGAAAAAGAGACGCTTATTGCGGCTATTTTGTATATCATTTCCTTTTATGATCTCTTATTGGTCTCCATACTACGCGGTACGAATGATGTGATTTGTACTCATTCCGAGTTTCTTATAGCGCGGTTCCCATACAACACGGTAGATGGTTTCCATACAACGCGCTACGAATTAGTCTGGTTTGTATGTTAAATCCGAGTTTCTTATAGCGCGGTTTCCATATAACGCGGTACAAACTCACCGCGTTATAGGAGGGTTGTATACAGCCATTCCATGTCAAACCGATATAGTGGCTCTCAGATTTTCGTGAAAAGTGGTAGATTTGTTTTTTATCGCAATATGTTAGACCAGTATTTATTTATTTTTTTTTTATTAGGGTGCCAATTTCCATTTCAGAGTGGTCCGAAATTTCCACTTTTCCCCAAAAATGATTTTTTTTCTCTAAAATTCATAACTTTTGATCCACTGAACCGATATGGATGATCGGCATATCGAATTAAAGCCAATTATTAAGTCTTTTTTGGAAAAAAAAACCTTACGCTTGCCATTAATTTAGATGTTGTTATCGTATATTTTTTGAGGATTTTTTACATGACATATTCAAAAATCAGAGATGTGATTTTTTTTCGTTTTTAAGTTATGAATTTTCAAAATTATCCTATGGTAAAAAAATTATTTTTTTTTCAAAGAAATACATTCAAGGCGTGTTTTTCGGCATAGAAAAATCTCAAGTAAGCACTACTTATAAAAATGACGCAAATAAATACCTACGTTGAGATGGCAAAAGTTCCACTGGGAACGTTAGTACCATCCAAGAAGTTACGGACTTGAAGCAATTCCAATGGAGACAGGGAATTGTACTGCACCTGGACCAGGTTATGAGTACAATTAGTTTTATTTTTTTTAAATTGAATATGCGAAAAGCAGAGCGCTTCAACATAGCACTAAGTAATCACCATATAACACCAGAGTTTGTGACCCAGGGGCAGTCATCTGCCACTGTCTTAAAAATGAAACACAAATTTCTGCATTACTCGAGAATTAATCAAGCAAACGAAACCAAGTTTGGCATATGGAGGTTTTGGAGTGCAATAAATGTTTCTTAATTTCTCCTCTCAAAGGGGGGGCTGTCATACAAATTGTTGGAGTGCGACCCTGTTCTGTTACGATCACAGCCGACACCCGACAGCTGTCAACAAACCGGATGCGATTGAAGAGAAATGATCGTGATTATCATTATACCTATAGCCGACTGAGAACGCAGTATACAATTGTACTTTT
>NC_073744.1:182258091-182522972 GCF_029784135.1 Toxorhynchites rutilus septentrionalis | reverse complement strand
CCAATCAGTTTGATGTTCGTTAACGAAAGATCTCAGGTATTCATTTAAACACCTGTGATTTCTCTCCAACGATCCTATCGTCTGAGGGTGATAAGCTGTACTAAATTTTTGTTCGACTTTAAGCATTTTACAGATCTGCTCAAAGACTTCATTATTGTATTCATTTCCTTGATCAGAGCGTAAAATTAAAAATGTTCCGTAAGTTAAAATAAAATTGTCTACTAACGCCTTAGCAATTACGTTAGCTTCTTTTGTGGGTACCGGAATCAATACGACATATTTTGTCAGATCGCATTGAATACTAACTGCATATCTATTGTTGTTGTGACTTCTAGGTAAAGGTCCAACAGTGTCTATGGAAATAACTTCGAACGGGTAGGATGACGTTGTTGTTACCACTTGTTTTTCCTTGGTATGCTTTATGATTTTGTTTCGTTTGCATAATTCACAGGCCTTAATGAATTCTGCAATCGATCTTTTCATATTGCTCCAATTGTACATTTCTCTTACTTGAAGGTATAACCTATGTTGACCAATATGTCCTCCAGTAGGGGTATTATGATAGTTGTATAATATTTTTTGAATATCTTCCTTTTTTGTTACAAATGTTGGTGGATTGTAAATAATAATTTCAATTGAATACACTTGTGCATTTGCTAACATTTTAAAGTTTTCAATTGATATTATTTTAAAAATTTCATCTTTAGTTGACAGCGCTAATTTCCTTTGGTTCATTTCAATCATTGATTCTTCGATTTTTAGAAGTGCAGATACTAATGTCTGACATCCATTAAAAATTTGTTGCTGCACTAGCGCAAGAATTTTATTATTTTTCTTCAATATAAATTTCATTTCATTTTTGCCAACTTTTGTTTCAAGTTTGACTAATTTGTTGGTTTCTGATGGATTGTTTGTCATGTACGTAGAGAGGTGATCAGTTCCTCGTGGTACAGAAATTCGTTTATCAGATGTTTTTCCCATATTTGAATTATCTTGCGATTTTCGAGTAATCGCTCTTGTGCTTACTCCTAATATATTTAAATTTTTTAATTCATCAGAGGAAGATACTATTCTTGATAAAGCATCAGCTCCTACGTTTGATTTTCCTGCAATATATTCAATTGTAAAGTCATATTCTTCTAAATCAAGACGCATTCTTGTTAATTTTGAAGTTGGATTTTTCAAACCGAATAAGAAGACTAATGGTCTATGATCAGTTCGCACTAAAAAATTTCTACCGTAAAGGTAAGGTTTGAAATAATTAATAGCCCAATGTATGGCTGTTAATTCTTTTAAAATCACTGGTTTATTCTTTTCACCAGGTGTAAAAGTTTTGCTTGCGAAAGCTATTGGTAAATTTCCATGTTGTGATTGTTGAGACAATACAGCTCCACAACCTATATCTGAAGCATATGTTGTTAATATAAATTGTTTCGTAAAATCTGGATATTGTAGTAATCTTGGTGACATTAACGAATTTCTCAAGGTGTTGAATGCGTTTTGGCAAATATTGGTCCATATAAATTGTGAATGTTTCTTTAGAAGTTGATTAAGAGGATTTGCAATTAGGGCAAAATTTGGTACAAATTTACGATAATAATTACAGAATGCAACGAATCTTCTAACTTCGTCTGCATTTTTGGGAATTGGATAATTTTGAATAGCTGAAAATTTGGAATCATCTGGTAACATGCCATACTCTGTTATTTTATGACCTAGAAAGGTAACTTCAGTGCTAAAGAATTTGCATTTCTGTGCATTTAGCTTTAAATTATAAAATCTTAATCGTTCAAAAACTTGCTTTAAATTTGAAATGTGATGGTCTACTGAACATCCTACGACTATAATATCGTCTATGTAAATAAATGCTAATTATGGTGTTAAACCTGCCATTGCGATAGTCATCATGCGTTGAAAACTATTTGGGCTTATGTTTAATACGAATGGTAATCTAGTGTATTGATAATGTCCGTTTTGTGTTGAAAATGCTGTAAATTTTCTAGATTCATTGTCCAAAGGTATTTGATGAAAACCTGACATGAGATCTAATGTTGAAAAATATTTTGCTCTTCCAAATTGATCTAAAATATCGTCAATTCTTGGTAAAGGAAATTTGTCGGCTAAAATTTTTTTATTTAGTTGTCTAAAATCAACAACTAAACGCCATTTTTTGTCATTATTCTGGGATTTTTTTGGTACTAGAAGAATTGGTGAATTATATGGTGAAACTGAAGGTTCCACTATATTACTCTCTAACATTTTATTCACTGGATTATTTATTTCGGTTTGCTGTGCATGAATTGTCTTGTAATTAGGAATATATACAGGATCTTTATCACTGAGCACAATATTCTGTGAATAGAAATTAATGTAATGTCTTCCTCCTGAAGACAAAATATATCTTGATAACCATTAATTAATGTTTTAAATTTATCTTTAGCATATGTAGGAATGTTTTCCGTGTTTATGCTCTTGAAAATTTCTTCAGACCTCTTATTATTAATTTTTTTATTATTTACATTAAGTATAGTGTAATCACTTAGAATACTTAAGGTAGGCTTAAATTCGGAATAATGTATGTACAAAGGATTATTCGTAGTATTTACAAATTTTACATAAGGCTTTAATGGTGAAATAATGGTATTACCACAGAAAACTCCTGGGTAAATTTCTTCTGAATGGACTACCATATCCTCTCTAATGTTTGTAATTGTAATGTAATTACTTCACTACGACTCGGTAGAATGAAGCCTTCGTTTAAATTATCTTCTATTGGTATTGAAATTTGTATATTGGCTATATTGAATGTAAGTAGCCAATGTTCATAATCTATTATACATTTGTAATTTATTAGGAAATCTCTTCCTAGTATACCATCTGCTTGTATTGGTAAGTCAGTGGTAACAAGATGGAAATCATGATTTAAAGTTAAAGTATTATTAAAACATAGAGGTGTATTTGTTAATCCTAGTGTTTCTACACTATTTTCCGTAATTCCAGTTAATTTAATCTTATTATTAGTATTTACATGTTGATTTGGGAGAATATTTCGTGCTTTAAACTTGAAATCATGCTACAGCTGAACGGAGTGGTGTGATAATCACTTAATTCGAAAGACAAAATGTCCAAGAGTTACTGGCGATCGAAATCACAGAAATCTGTATATAAACTAGCGCCCGCTCGGAAATCCATGAGTGTGACTGAGTGTCATTGACTATGGATTTGATAGTGAAGCATACGAAATGTTTGATATTGTGCAGTGGATATTTCACCATATCAAAGAAATCACATTGATGAAAGCAGCTGTTACATATGGATAAATTCCACGCCAAATCGTCCGACCGCTAACCCGACTCTCTCAGATGTGAAGCTACCTATGTATATTGGGTTCCAGCTAACAATCAATGTTGAACAATGATTCAAAAGAACTGGTTCATTTGGGTGACTGAGCCGTTGATCAAAGTGAACTGTTTGCCCATCTCTACTTCATGTTCTGGTTTCGTTTTTCGTTTTCACATGTTTTTTTTCGAGACGGACGAGATGAGTCGATGTATATTGGGAATATTGGGGATATATTGGGGTTTTTGAAAAAAAAATTATGTCAAATGTCTTAAAATGGCATGAAACGTCGAGCTCTAGTGTCATCTCGAAAAAAAATTGTCAGAAATCGGCACTCTGGGACTTTTTTTTCGGAATACGAAACGAAAACTATGGTTTTGGGTGCCCATAAAAATAGTTATCACGATTTTTCATTCGGAACTTGCTACGAAATGTTGATTTGCACAATAATATACCCTATGCAAAATATTAGCTCATTCGGACTTCATTTACTGGTGACGCAGACGTAAAAATTTTAATTTAAAAAAAAAAAAACTTTTTTTTTTGACAAAAAAAATTCGAGATAATTGTAAATCTCGACAAGTAATGCAATTTGAAGACATTTAGCATAATTTTTTTTAAAAACCTAGATTTTCGCCGATTTTTCATTTTTCAAAAAAAAACTTAAATTTTATCGTTTGTTACACCAGTAAATAAAGTCCGAATGAGCTAATATTTTGCATAGGGTATATTATCGTGCAAATCAACATTTTCGAAAACCCCGATTCCGTTCCCCCTTTCCTTATGTCCGATTGAGCTGATATTTTGCATTGGGTGTTTATTCGAGGAGGTGGTTTTTTGTGGGGTAACTTTTTGAGACTCGAGGTGACTATTTTCATTGGCACCCTAATATATACAGTCCACCCCTTTTATAACGCGGTACTCTCAGAACACGGTTTCCATATAACGCGGAGATGAAATTGCGACAGCCCTCCTATAACGCGGTACTCTTATAGCGCGGTTTCCGTTCAACATCGTCCCATCCGTTTCTTTCGTGCACCCAATGTATGATTTTAACTGGATATGTTTATATAAACATTCAATTTTATCCTTTCGCCGTTTACAACATCGGTTTCAGGCAAGCTCCGGCTTGGAGGATATTCACAAATTAAGATGTGCTGCAAAATTAACTGGCATTCCCAAACCTATCAAACTACTCGGTGAGCTCAAGGCAGATCTATGGAAAAAGAGACGCTTATTGCGGCTATTTTGTATATCATTTCCTTTTATGATCTTTTATTGGTCTCCATACTACGCGGTACGAATGATGTGATTTGTACTCATTCCGAGTTTCTTATAGCGCGGTTCCCATACAACACGGTAGATGGTTTCCATACAACGCGCTACGAATTAGTCTGGTTTGTATGTTAAATCCGAGTTTCTTATAGCGCGGTTTCCATATAACGCGGTACAAACTCACCGCGTTATAGGAGGGTTGTATACAGCCATTCCATGTCAAACCGATATAGTGGCTCTCAGATTTTCGTGAAAAGTGGTAGATTTGTTTTTTATCGCAAAATGTTAGACCAGTATTTATTTATTTTTTTTTTATTAGGGTGCCAATTTCCATTTCAGAGTGGTTTCCACTTTTCCCCAAAAATGATTTTTTTTCTCCAAAATTCATAACTTTTGATCCACTGAACCGATATGGATGATCGGCATATCGAATTAAAGCCAATTATTAAGTCTTTTTTGGAAAAAAAAACCTTACGCTTGCCATTAATTTAGATGTTGTTATCGTATATTTTTTGAGGATTTTTTACATGACATATTCAAAAATCAGAGATGTGTTTTTTTTCGTTTTTAAGTTATGAATTTTCAAAATTATCCTATGGTAAAAAAATTATTTTTTTTTCAAAGAAATACATTCAAGGCGTGTTTTTCGGCATAGAAAAATCTCAAGTAAGCACTACTTATAAAAATGACGCAAATAAATACCTACGTTGAGATGGCAAAAGTTCCACTGGGAACGTTAGTACCATCCAAGAAGTTACGGACTTGAAGCAATTCCAATGGAGACAGGGAATTGTACTGCACCTGGACCAGGTTATGAGTACAATTAGTTTTATTTTTTTTAAATTGAATATGCGAAAAGCAGAGCGCTTCAACATAGCACTAAGTAATCACCATATAACACCAGAGTTTGTGACCCAGGGGCAGTCATCTGCCACTGTCTTAAAAATGAAACACAAATTTCTGCATTACTCGAGAATTAATCAAGCAAACGAAACCAAGTTTGGCATATGGAGGTTTTGGGGTGCAATAAATGTTTCTAAATTTCTCCTCTCAAAGGGGGGGCTGTCATACAAATTGTTGGAGTGCGACCCTGTTCTGTTACGATCACAGCCGACACCCGACAGCTGTCAACAAACCGGATGCGATTGAAGAGAAATGATCGTGATTATCATTATACCTATAGCCGACTGAGAACGCAGTATACAATTGTACTTTTAACTCTTAATACGTGAAATACATGTTTATTCGTTTGTTACGTTACTTCCTCGGTTTACCCTCACATCGTAACACAAATGAAACACAAATTTCTGCATAACTCGAAGACTAATCAAGAAAATGCCAAATTTGGCATGTGAAGATTTTAAGGGACACAAAACGTTTCTATGGTGAATAGACACTCCTTCCGTCTCTCTGAGGGGGGAGGGAGGCTGCTATACAAATGACGCATACATTTCCGCATAATTCAAGAACTAATCAAACAAACGGAACTAAATTTGGCATGTGTATATTTTCTGGGGAAGAAACATTTCTAAAGTGGTGAATTCAACGAGGTCGATTAGAAGATCAATCAATGAACAGTTCTGCGATTGGACTCATGAACTTGCGCTTAGTAAGAAAATGTGAATGTTTGAAGGTATTGATAACAAAAAACAATTTTTGGACGGGACGAAGCTTGCCGGGTCAGCTAGTACATAAATAAATATCAAAGGAATATTAGATGCTTAAGTGGGTCCCCAACCTGGAGGGTCAAAAAAATAATCAGAGTTTTTGAACGGTTTGTGATTCGGTCAAGTATTCCAATATTTTCTGAAATGTTAAAGGTATGTTTCAAGATGTATTCATTTTTTTATGGGAAACATTGTTTATTAAGATGCTGATAGTTATGCGCGTAAGTGCCCTCTGTTATACATAAACATGTACTCTCTAATGATTAGCGTATCGATTTTCCAAAATAAAAAAAAACAACAAAATTATGACTAAATGTCCTTTTTTTATTTTATCGCAAAAATCGTCACTTACACGCTCATAAAAAATCGACAAACCGCTACGCTACACATTAGAAAATACATTTTTTCATACTTGAAACAAATTTATACTAAATCAGTCTTATGGATCTTGAAAAAATGTGCCGCCAGGTTTCTAGGTTTCGAGAAAAAACTCGTTTTGTGATGTAGATGAATGGAGAAACTCATCGTACTCTCCGTCTATTTACGATTGACAGAATCGCCCATCGGAGCAACAAATTCGTGCAACCATGGACTATTTGCCTCACATTTTTCTTATTCAGAATATTACGCATCATCCGAGACAGAAGAAAATATGTACCGGTACGGGTGTACCGTTCGAGCCGTGGCAACATAAAAAACAGTCCACTCTCATCTTTCGGAGGGTCATCCCGTGGTTTACTGGGTCCATATTCGGGTAGAAACTCTGAATTCACAAATGAAAAACATTTTTTGACGTAGAACTACGTCTTTCAGGAAGGGTGCCAAATCAGAAAACAGGTCACGTTTTTATGAAATAAACTTAACGTTGATAACTATTTTCACTGTGAATGAATTCTCATGATTTGCATACCAATTGAATCGGAAATTCTCTAAGATTTGTTTGATATGCTATACATTACAATACATTCAATAATCTCTAAACTGTTTAAATTCATGAAAACTGGAAGAAGTTCTTTTTTCCCATTGTTCTGCCGATTGCCAATCCTACCCGTATTTCGAATGCTTATAACTCGAACATTTCTTAACAGATCGGAAAGATGTTTGCATCAATTCGTAGGAAATATTTCTACGCGTCTATCACAATTAGTAAAATATTATTTTTCATGAGATGAACAATTGAATAACTGTAAAATGGCAAGCGTTATCTAAACGTCTTAACTGTCAAGTTTTGAATGGCCCGATTTACGGTTTCCCCAACACAGACTTCAAAATCGAAGTACTTGTGGAAATCCGCTTTGCAAATATACATGCAAGTAGGGGGTATTTTTGTTTTCACCGAGCTATGTTTCCCTAACACGGACTTAAAATTAATGTGCCTGGGGGAATCCGCTTTGCAAATACATGCAAGTCGGGGGTATTTTTTGGTGTTGAGTACTTTTTTACTCGCTTGTCGTTGTGCAGACCGGAACATGTTTCCCTGAAACGTACTTTTAAACTGAGAAGCCTGAGAAAATCGTCATTTCAGATACTAGAGGTGAATGAACTTTCGCAGTTTCGAGAACTACGTAAACATGAGATGTGCAATAATTTCAGAGGAAAATGTAAAATACAATGTTCGTTTGACAATTCGCCCGTTCACATATTTTGGTAGTCCTAGGCATCATATCAAACGTAAAAGGACGTTCATCAAATTTATTTGTAACGAAGAACTTAATGTATAACAACAATTTCGATGCACATCAGCAAGCCGTGGAATAAAGGTGACGTATAATTTTCATCATAACGAATATTTCAGATTTTCTTTGTGATTTTTCTTTCTCTAAGACATTTCAGCGTTTTGAAAACTTTTTCCGGAAGAAATAGTGCAGTAACTGGACCCATTTGTTCAGCGAGTGAAATTCCCCGAAGAAGATATTCGATTTTTGCATTTTCAAGTACTTTCGGTGTGTGAAGCTGTATTGAACCTTGGAACAGGATTTTTGAAGATTTCTTGCCACTGGAAAATATAAAGCAGCTAAGTTTTTGTTTTGTTTTATTCTATTTATCTGTTTCTTTATTTATTTAAATTTTTTTTTCATACATATATAATTATTTTAACTTCTGTACGTGTTAGACGTTTTATGCTCTTTCTACTCTCAGTTTTGTTTCATAAATTTTTCTAAATGGAGGGGAACGAAACCTCCGATGTTGATATGACCATCGTAGATACTCCTCATGATTGTTTTTCTGAAGTTCGTCCTTCAAAGAAAAAGAAGAACCAATTACTGTCAAATTCGACACCCAACCCAACAAAAATTCTACACAACCAACAAATGATCCTGTTTCACTCACCTCGGTTCAAAATCCAATTAATTCTCTTCAGCATTCAATCATTGAGAATGTTCCTTCCAAGAATCTTTCTCGAATTCGACAATACCAGAACGTTTCGGGATCATCGAAAACACGTTGGGTGGTATTCTTCCGTCCCAAAGGGAAACCTTTAAGGGTGACCCAAATTTGCAAAGACTTGAAGTCTAAGTACCCAAGTGTCTTGGAAATTACAAAAGTGAATAAAGACAAACTTCGTGTTGTGCTCTCGGATTGCAAAGACGCTAATGCGATTGTTAATAATTCTTTGTTCACTGATGAATATCGAGTGTATATTCCGGCACACATTGTTGAAATCGATGGTGTGGTTTCGGAAAAATCTCTCCAACTAAAAGATTTCGAAAACGCAGAGGGTATTTTTCATGATGTAAAACTTCCTCATGTGAAAATTTTGGAAGTAAGATCCCTGAATTCATTTTTAATGGATGGTAACGAAAAGAAATATTTCCCATCTGGTTCTTTCAGAATCTCCTTTGAGGGCACAGCTCTTCCAAATTATGTGCTCATTGATAAGCTGCGTCTTCCAGTTCGATTATTTACTCCCAAAATTATGACATGCACTAATTGCAAACAGTTAGGTCACACTAAAACCTTCTGTTGCAATAAAATTAAATGTTCTAAATGTGGAGTCGACCATGATGAAAGCACTTGCAATAAGGATGCTGATAAATGCATTCTTTGTGGAGGTGTTCCTCACACAGTTAAGGAATGTCAAAAATACAAATCCCGTTCTATTAAACTTAAACAATCACTCAAGGATCGTTCTAAGCGTAGCTTTGCTGATATACTCAAGGCAGCTCAGGTATCCGAGATTTCAGAAAATCGTTTCTCTGCTTTATCAGAGGATGATGAATCGGATACTACTTTCGATCCAATAATCGCGGGAAGAACCAGGAAGAGAAAAAAATACTTCCTCCTCCAAGCCTGCTAAAAAAAGAGAAGTATCCTCTAATCAACCAGAAGCTTCTTCTCATTTTTCTGCTCCTTCCAACAGTAACCCTCCTGGTTGGGGATCCTCTAACTATGACGTTCATTTCCCTGAATTGTCAAGTCATCCCAGATTTGCTTCTCGATCGGTTCCTGAACCCCAATCATTTTCAGGAGGTATTTGCTTTTCTTCAATTGTTAGATGGATCTTTGATATTTTCGGAATTTCAGATTCATTGAAATGTCTCATTTCTGCTTGGCTTCCTACTATCAGTCAGTTAGCTAAACAAATGGTTGCAAAGTGGCCCCTCCTCTCCTTCATTAATTTCGATGCCTAATTTATTGGATGAGTCAGAGAATTCTACTATTCTACAGTGGAATTGTAGAAGTCTTCTTCCAAAACTTGACTCTTTCAAGCAAATGCTCCATTTTTTGAATTGCGATGTGTTTGCTCTATCTGAAACATGGCTTCGTTCGGACAATATATTAAACATCCATGATTTCAATATTATTCGTTTAGACCGTGATGATTCCTATGGAGGAGTTCTCATAGGTATTAGAAAATGTTATCCATTTTACAGGATTCCCCTGCCTTTAGTCACAGGAATTGAAATTCTTGCGTGTCAGGCACGCATCAAGGGTAGAGATTTGTGCATTGCTTCTGTTTATATTCCACCAAGTACAATGCTTAATTATCGAAACCTTGTGAATATAATTGAGCTTCTTCCACAACCTCATCTTATTTTGGGAGATTTCAACTCACATGGCATTGGCTGGGGTGAATCTTTTGATGATCGAAGAGCTAATTCTATTTATGATCTTTGCGATGAATTCAACATGACAGTTTTAAATACAGGTGATATAACAAGAATTGCTCCTTCATCAGGCCGCGCAAGTCGCTTAGATTTATCCCTTTGTTCTTCCTCTTTATCATTAGATTGACATTGGAAGGTTATCCAAGATCCACATGGAAGTGATCATTTACCGATCACCGTTTCTATTTCAAATTATTCTAAATCGTCTGAAACTATAAATGTTCAGCATGATTTATCTAGAAACATTGATTGGAAGAGATATTCTTCAATTATTTCAGAATCAGTGGCATTAGTTAATGAGTTACCCCCGTTAGAAGAATATAATTTTCTAGCTGGTTTAATTCATGACAGTGCTATTGATGCCCAAACGAAACGTTTTCCTGGGAATTCGTTTCGCAGTCGTCCTCCTAATCTGTGGTGGGATCAAGATTGCACAGATCTTTATAAAGAAAAATCGAATGCGTTCAAGGATTGGCGTAAATCGGGTTCCTGCGAACGTTACGACAATTACATTTATCTGAATTCATTTATCAAAAAGAGAGGCTATTGACGTAATTTTGTGAATGGGCTTTCCCGAGAGTCTTCTTTGAGCACTCTTTGGAGAGTTGCCAGACAAATGAGAAATTCTTCTCATTCAAATGAACAGATTGAATATTCTGAAAGGTGGATCTATGACTTTGCCAAGAAGATATGCCCAGATTCAGCCCCCGCTCCACCTCCCTTCTTGGAGACATCTGATGATATTGCGCCTCCGTTCAGTATGGCTGAATTTTCGTTTGCACTTCTGTCATGTAACAATTCGGCGCCGGGGTCAGATAGGATCAAATTCAACTTATTGAAAAATCTACCTGATAATGCGAAGAAACGTTTGTTAAAATTGTTCAATGTTTTTCTTGAGCAGAACGTTGTTCCGCATGAGTGGCGACAGATTAAAGTTATAGCTATTCTGAAACCTGGTAAACCTGCGTCTGATTATAATTCTTATAGACCAATTGCAATGCTCTCTTGCATTCGCAAATTATTAGAGAAAATGATTCTAAGTCGCTTAGACAGCTGGATAGAATCCAACAACCTTCTCTCACCTTCGCAGTTCGGGTTTCGTAGAGGCAAAGGAACTAATGATTGTCTTGCTCTGCTTTCATCAGAGGTTGACATCGCCTTGAGTAAAAAGCAACAAATGGCATCAGTGTTCCTAGACATCAAGGGTGCCTTTGATTCAGTTTCCATTGAGGTTATTTTTGAAAAACTCCAAAATTAAATAGTTTTCTGTTTAACCTTATGCGTGAAAAACATATGAGTTTTTCCCATGGTTCTTCGTCAGTTTTACGAATTAGCTACATGGGTCTCCCTCAAGGCTCATGTCTTAGTCCAATCCTTTACAACTTTTATGTAAATGACATTGATGTTTGTTTATCAGGTAATTGTACTTTGAGACAATATGCAGATGATTGCGTAGTGTCGGTAATGGGCAAAGACAGTATTGATCTGTATAATCCCTTGCAGATTTATCTTGATAATTTGGTTGATTGGGCTTGTAAATTGGGTTTTGAGTTTTCTACTGAAAAGTCAGAGATGGTTGTGTTTTCAAGAAAACACCATCCTGCTCAACTGCAACTTAAACTTTTGGGTAAAACAATTAGACTCTCTTTGTCATTCAAGTATTTAGGAGTTGTGTTTGACTCCAGAGGCACATGGGGTAAACACATAGGCTACTTGAAACAAAAATGTCAGAAACGAATAAATTTTCTTCGATCCATAACAGGGACTTGGTGGGGGGCCCATCCTGACGACTTAATTAGGTTGTATAAAACAACCGTTCTATCTGTTATGGAGTATGGAAGTTTTTGCTTCAGATCCGCTGCCCGTACTCATATTCTGCAACTGGAGAGAATTCAATATCGCTGTTTGCGTATTGCTCTAGGATGTATGCAGTCAACGCATACAATGAGCCTAGAAATTTTAGCTGGCATCCTTCCTCTTTCTGTGCGCTTTTTCGAGTTATCATTCCGTTTTTTGATACGTTGTGAAACACTCAAAACGGGGGTCTCCGTAGCCACATTGGTTGCGCGTTCGCTTAGTAAGTGATCGATCATGAGTTCAAAACTCAGGGCCCTCATTGACCATCTTTGTGTTGTTACAGAATAACTACGTCCACGCAACAATCACCAGCGATGGAGATCGATCCACGGTCGAAATAAGATCGATTCATCCATACAACTGCTCTGCTCTTGCAAGACACATCGGGCTGCTGTTCTATAAATAACTCAACAATGATCAATCAACTTTCTCCGCTGTCCGGTCTAACTTGGATAATGGAAGAGCAGAAGAAAACTCTTACGCCTAAATGGCTACTGTATAAATGTGTATTATATGCAAATGGTATAGAAGGGAATACTCTAACGCCGAAAATGGCAACTGTGTAATGTGCT
Organism: Toxorhynchites rutilus septentrionalis; assembly: GCF_029784135.1. NCBI lineage: Eukaryota > Metazoa > Arthropoda > Insecta > Diptera > Culicidae > Toxorhynchites > Toxorhynchites rutilus. The sequence continues at coordinate 182,510,153 of NC_073744.1, read as the reverse complement.
AATTATAGATACGATAAACATGTGACATGTACACGATTAAAATTTGGCTCTGTTACAGCTGAAATGCTGATGGGCCTAAATTAAACAAAAGGGATAAAAAAAAAGAAACACTCAATCCGATAGTGATAGCAAACTTTGAAAAAATGCTAACCTTAGGTACTCAATCTAAGCGAATGTTACTATATCATGAATTTCTGACCCTGGAAAGCCCATCGGCTTCATCTGGTTTCCAATCCATTCCTTCAATTTTGTTCAATCCTTCTATTAATTTTGACTTGACAATGAAAGTTTATGTTAGTGGTATTTCAGGTGATCTCCGCCAAATAGTTATGCCTGCAATATTCTTGTCAAGATACAAATATATTGACTCAACCAAAACTTTTTTTACTGATGGATCCAGTCTTCATGGTTCCACAGGCTTTGGGGTATTTAATATTGACGTCTCCACATTCCGTAAGCTTAGTTTACCTTGTTCGGTGTTTGTTGCGGAATTGGCTGCGATATACACTGCTTTACAACATATTCAGTCCTTGTCACCCGAACATTTTTACATCTTTTCTGATAGTCTCAGCTCTTTAGAGGCACTTCGTTCGGTAAGGTCTAGATATTCTTCGTATTTCTTGTCTGGAATCCAACAGCTTTTAAGTGTCTTGATGAGTAGATCATTTAATATCACTTTTGTATGGATTCCCTCGCATTGTTCGATACCAGGAAATGAAAAAGCAGATTTTCTAGCTAAAAAGGGCGCATTGGAAGGAGTCTTATTTCATAGGCCCATTACTTTTGATGAATATCTCAATATTCCTCGTGAACGTGCACTTGAATCTTGGCAGACAAGTTGGAATGGAAGTGATAAAGGTCGGTGGCTGTATTCTATCATTCCTAAAGTTTCCCTCAAATCATGGTTCAAAGGATATAATTATTCTTCGAATGCACATCTTTTCCGAATTAATATTAGTGATAGTAACTTATGTGTTTGCGGTATAGGTTATCACGATATTGATCACATTGTGTGGTATTGCTCTGATTTTCAAAATAACAGGTTATCTTTAATAGAAAATATCCGTGAAAAGGGAATGACACCCTATGTTTCGATCCGCGACGTTCTGGCTACACGCAATCTCGATGCTATTTCGTTGATATATTATTTCCTCAAGTCCATACACTTTCAAGTATGAGTATGTGTGTACTTTTTCTGTTATTTTTAATTATCGTTTACATCTCCAACTTTTTTGTTTTTTGTTATTAATAATTCTATTATTTACCAATAATCTATGGTTTTAATGTTTTCATTTTTCTCCAACTATTTCCCTCAGTACTTAAACACATTCAGATTCACGCATTCGCACGCAATCTTCAAGGAGGTGGTTATCTCTATCAAAAAATCCTCAAGAAGAAGCCTCAAATATTATTTTATTATGTATTGTTATATAATTATTTATATTGTATCATTTCTTGAAAAAACTATAGGGTTTTTATGCCTTTTTGAGAAAGAACATTTGCATAGTTCTACTCACAAGGGCTTTTCCCTATTCACAAACACGGCTCATTGATGCTTAACGTTGCTGAGCCAATTGAAAATAAATGATAAAAAAAAAAAATCGATGCATTCTAAAATAATATTCGAAGTGGGAAACAAGTGAACTGCATAATATAATTGCGTAGTTCTATGTCAAAAATATGCGGTCGTGTACTAGATACAACCCCTTACAATTTTTCATTTTTATCTTTTATTGATGGCAGAAATGTTGCATTTGATATTGAGAATCGCCAGATTCTTCCGATAGCTGAGTCTCAATCCCAGTCCCGATAGCGACATCGGATTGTTGTCACATCGCGCTGTCATCGCGCGTTGCCGAACATGAAAACGAACTCATTACAAACCTTTGATGATGACAAATATTTGCCGGCAAACTCTTGCGAGTCGCGTTCCCCCAATCCTTTCGTTGCTGCTTGTTCATCACTCGCATGGGTGCCACTCGGGAAGTTAGTAATTAAAAAGCGAGCCTTACTTTCCACCGTTGACAGACGGCGCAGCGCCTTTGGAGGAGAGAGTGAAGCGGTGGCAATATTTATCGATTTCTCATTTAAGGCTGGATCCATGAATTAAATTCAAACTCTTCAGGATATCGTCGAAATGGATTTTTACGAGACAGAAGCCAAACCGAAAAAAAAGATTGCCATAAACTTATTTTAATGAGTATCAATGCCAAAGAAAACCGACTTATAAATTATTACATTATTTACACAATAAATAACGCTGTTTTATGATTTTCATTGAACACCGCGAGGAACTCGCATTCCAGGGCGGGTAACAAAACAAAAATCCTCCTAATTTTCGCCGCGGAAGGGGTAAAACAACACTGCTGCTGCAAAAAAGACAACCTCATCAAGAAAAGGCAAACCATTAAACTAATCCTCCGGACACGGATAGGGGACACTTGGTATCGTAGCAGAGCTCTGAAAGAAAAAAATACTGAAACCCTGATTAGTATGCAAATACCAAATGCCTCAATCACTTGCGAACGACTGACGACTGAAGGAAAAAAAAAATGTAGAAAACACCCACCAGAAGCGCCCGGAAAGAAATCCAAAAAGATTTCCGTTCCTTGATTTTAATTAGTCAAATTAAAGCTTTAACAACCATAAACAAAGCAATAAAATTTGAAGAAAATGAAGGCACTGAGGAAAAAAACATTGATGATGTTTCCCATCAAGCGGAACGGCAAAACTTTTGCTTTGGGAATGTCGGGAAGAGGAGAAAAAAAAACCTTTCCATTCGATCGAAGCCCAACCCTTTCTTCTGCTCTGACCAACCTTTTGACGTAGAATAAACATAAGGCATTCACGTCGTTGCATTTGTGTGTACCCTTTTCCCAAACCCGGGAAGAGGAAGTGTGTGGGGGAAGACAGCAATGTTACAAATAAAAATAAACAGATTCTTTTCAGACTGTTTTCCGCCCCACTTACAGTCGCGTTTTCCACGCGAAAGGTTGGGAAGATGCTTATCCTCGGGCTCGGCTCGCTTACCGAATGGGATTGAACCATTTGGTTTTATGCTCCGTTCGTTTGATATTGATCCTGATTAATCTCGTTCGTTAGAATGAAAAAAAAATTGACACTGAAAAGATTTACGTAGGACCGCTCTAAATTTATCTTTAAAATCTCACCCACCGACTCACTTTTCAGAGGCCAGAAAAAATGTCGCTCACATAATTTATTATTATGCACACAGCGAACCCTCTCCGCGTTGCTGTCGTGAATATTTTTGCATCACTAATTACCACCGCCATCATGCCACCGTTAGTCGAATTACTGGGTAAACCAAGAAGACATCACCGCAAATTACTTCTTGGGGAGACTCCATCGTATCTCCGGCCGATATCTTGGAGTTACCTCGGAGCCAAGAAAAAGCACAAGAGTAACACATCCACGATCGTTGCGGGATTTTTAATTTCCACCATTTGGCACCGCAAGCATCCTTCCCGCTTCCTTTCTTCACATCACACAAAAATCATCCCCTTCATCTGCCCGAGACAAGTCACTCTTCATCAAACAGAATTTTTGAAACGTGGAATTCATCTCTCGCAGAACGAACCCAGAAAAAGCGGTGACATGACAAATTCTTTTCGCGCAAAGTTTTTCTTGATTCGCGTCCCTCATCTCTTCGTGGGAGTTGGAGTCGATCTGTACGTGGTATGTGAGCCCAAATTAAAGGTAAAGTTAGTCCCGCGCGTAGTCTCCGAGTGTATTTACATAATCAACTGACGCTTTGGTTGGTTTCATTTCCCGCGGAGGAGGTAAGCATAAAAAAAGAAGTCACTGTTATTTGTTCTCCAGGCAGAAGCTTTCTTTTGGAGGCAGCCAAAATACACACTCCCTCAGTGAGTGGTAATTAAAATAAAAGCCAATCAAATATTCAATACAACGTCGGGGCTGAGATTTTATTCATTTTTTGTCTTCGTTTTTGCACTCCCTCTGGGGACCAAACATTCCAGAATGACATGTAAATATGCATATGAGGGAGGAATGTTTAATTATAGCTGCTTGAGAGGGAAGATTGGTAAGCCAAAAGCTATCTTAGAATACTCAAAGGCGAGTGCCATAACAAGGATATGTTAAGTTCGAATCACAAATTAACTAAAATGATGCTATATTTGACGAATTTAGCGCCAACCGGTTCTAGAAATCTATTTCAGATTGCAGTGGAACGTTTTGGGTGTAAAGTTATCAGACATTTAAACCACTCAGCATACTTGAAATATTCTAATAATAACTAGACTACTTTTTAGAAAGGAACAAAAATTGTTTCTTTTTTTTTGACTTACAAATTGTTAATCAATGAAAGTAATGTGGGAAATCGTTTAAGCTTTCATAAAAATGTATTTTTTCTAATTTACACTTTTTTTCAATTAAAATTTAATTTTCTCAAAAACGTAGTTTTTTATTATTCTGAAAAAAGGTGTGAATGGCTCATACAATTATCAGCAGGTCGTCTATACATCGGAAGATGGGCACATTTACAAGAAAATAGTCTTCCGAACAACAACTTTTTCACGTTTTTTAAAATACAACCAATCCTAATTTTGTTTGAATTTAAGATTTCGGTATACATAAGTTTTAGATAAAATTAAAATACCGACTTTCGTCGAAGACGTCAACTTTCTATTTTTCATAGTTTTTGGAATACATGGCACTTTTGCATGAGGACTACTGAAACACTAATGATTTGCTCGTAACATTTTTGTGAGTAAATTTCGGATCATGTCAAGAACATGTCTATCGCGAGAATTTACACAAAAAAAAGTTACGAGTGAAACCTTAGCAGTAACTTTTCAAAGGAACAAAAAGCTACAAAAACTGTTTTCCTATAGAAGTTTTCGTTTTTTTTTCGATACACGTCATTTACAAAAACACATTTTCGGTGAATATCATAACTAGCAAATTTATTCAATACCAAACAAAAGCTATATTTCTACAGCCATTCCATGCTAAACCGATATGGTGGTTCTCAGATTTTCGTATGAAGTGTTATTGCAAAATAATAGATCCGTTTTTTAATTTTTATTAGGGTTCCCATTTTCATTTTAGGGTGATTCAAAAAAGAAATTATTACCCTTTTTTCCAGAAATGCCTTTTTTAAAATATTCAATATTTTCAAGCTGCTGGACCGATTCCGATGATCAACATCGCAAATTGAAACCAATTAGCTAGTCTTGGTCCCAAAACTATGTTAACTATGAAAAATAATTACAATTAATAATCATGAATGCAAAATCCGATATTTTTTTCAACTGTAATATATTTTTAAACAAGACTAGCTCATTGGCTTTAATTTGATATGTCGATCATCTGAGTTCATCTGAGTTCAAAAGTTATGAATTGTTGTGGTGGAATAAAAGGGTAAAACAAGATTTTTCGGTGTGGAGGGGTTCTGGCGTAGTGGTAACATCCATGCCTCTCACGCTAAAATTCACGAGTTCAAATTCTCACTCCCGACATTCTTCCAAAAATGGAAGTAAAAGTGACGAACCAGCCAAATGAGTTGACAATCACTATAATACAGATAAAAAAAAAAGATTTTTCGGACCATCGGTTAATTTTGAAAAATCATAGTTCAAGAATAAAGATAAACGCCTCTCTGATTTTTTGATATATTATTTGAAAAACCTCGACTTCGATAAAAAATATAAAAAATATGGCGCCTTTGGTCTCGAGACCATGTACACTAGAAAAAAAAAACAAATACAATCAATGATTACCGTATTCTCTGAATTCCATTCTATTGTTCCATTCTATTTTTCTCGTAATTATAATTTTTGAATTTCCGACTTTTTTGTAAATTCTGCATTTTTTTTTTTCTGATTTTTCCAGAACTGTTCTAATCTTTATCTGAATTTCTTCGAACTTCTGAATTTTGCCAAATTTTTCTTAGGTTTTTTGAAAAAAAAATCTGAATTTTTAGAACTTCTACAATTTATTGAAGTTTTTTTTTTAATTTTTGGAATTTTTACAATTTATTAAACTTCGTGGATTTTTCTGTTTCTTTTCTGAATTATTTTGACGTTTTCTGTTCTTTCTGTTTTTGTTTTTCAACAAATTCAATCTTTTAAGTAATGTTAGGTAATTTGAGATAAGAATAGTTCATTGGCTTCAATTTGATGTGTTGATCGTCTAAATTGGTTCAGTAGTTTAATAGTTAGGAATTTTTGAAAAAAGGTATTTTTTGAAAAAGAAGAAAAATTTATATTTCGGACCCCCCTGAAATGGAAATGGGCGCTCTAATAAAAAAACGGGTCTAATATTTTGCAGTAAGGAACAAAACTACCACTTTTCACGAGAACCTGAGAACCACTATATTAGTTTGGCATGGAATGGCTGAATTTATAGATACCATAAGACATGTAACATGTACTCGATTAAAATCCGGCTCTGTTACAGCTAAAATGCTAATGAGTCTAAATAAATAAACAAATGGGATAAAAAATGCGTAAGCTGTTGAGATTAATATGAAAAAATACAGTTTTAAATTATCAGTAGATCAATTAAAAGAATTTCGAAATGTTCTCTGAATGCCCATGACATATTGTTATGAACCTTCTTCTTCCGTTTCTTCAAGACATTATAAAGACAGATCAAATTGTTGAAATAATAATTAGAAACCATTATTAGGAACAAGTTTCGTTCAAGGTTTTTTCACTATTCGCAGAAAAATTCCTTTTAAGTTTATTTATCTAATAAAAGAAAATTAATTTTCATTGCGAAAATGTGTTTATTTCTATTGCGACTTTGAAAGCATTTTTCCAAGCAATAAAAATGATCGTGTAGGGTTGAAGAGTAGTGAAAATGCAGAATGGAGTGACTCATGCTAGTATTGCCGTTACTGATACTGTGAATACTACTGATCGTGTAAGGACCGCTTCAGTATGAGCCCCTGAAAAATGTCCGGAAAATAGTATTCATAACTTTTACGATTTTGGTTCAATCGCGTGTTAAAATCATTGCTTAACATTTACTGACAACAATTAGAAGTTAGAAAATCTCAACGAAATGAGTAATTATGACCAAATCTAAAACTGATCTCGCATGATCTGATGCAGTTTTACGTCAATTTGTGAATCGGACAGAGACAGTGTCCTTCGCGATACTGTGCGACATCTGGTGGCAAAATCAGTGTTTGTGAGGCAATTTACTCTCTATCAGATTGGTGCGTCCGAAGACAGTTTTATATTTTTGAAAATTGAATGAAAGTTATTACTTCTTGTTATTTGAATACTTAAAACTCGTAACACTCAACATTAATTAATCATTTTCCTATTAATCCTTTATTATCCACTGCTGTAGGGTATTACAAGAACAAATAACATTCTTGTAATTATAATTAGAAAACATTATCAAGAATTATTTTCGTTCAAAATTCTCTCATCGCTTGCTGAAAACGTTTCCTACTATTGATTATGATATTTATTTGTTACAAGATAGTTTATTTTCACTTCGAAAATGTGCTAATTTCTCCCAAGGCTATGAAGGCTAGAGTTAATGTATTCCTACAGGCTGTCAAACACAATACTGAAGGTATTGTACTTTCAATCTAAATGATCGTGTAGTATTGAAAAATTATGAAAATGTATCAGAAAGTGATGATTGATACTACACCAAAACTAGCGTTTGCAGAGAAGATATCATTTTCGGCAGAATATGCAAAAATCGGCAAAATATACGAGGCATTTTTTTTTATTTTTACTGATTTTTTCAGAACTGTTCTGATCGTTATCTGAATTTCTTCGAACTTCTGAATTTTGCCTTTTTTCTAAATTTTTCTAAAATTGTTTAGGTTTTTTGAAAAAAAATCTGAATTTTTGGAACGTCTACAATTTATTGAAGTTTTTTTTCTGAATTTTTACAATTTATTGAACTTCGCGTTCAAAAAATAAGTTTCAGTGCCTCAGAAATCGCAGAAAAATTAAGTTAGGACAAAAAACAAGGTGATTTTCGTAATCTACGTTTCTGAGCTTTCCTCTGTGTTTTCTGATTTTATTCTGACTTCATTTTAATTGTTTCGAATTATACCTATTTTTGTGCATTCTTCTTAATCTGTCTGATTTTTACAAAAATTTTCTTAACTTTTTATGTTTTTATGAACTTTTTTTAATTCGTTCTAGGTTTTACCTATATCTACTGAGTTCCGAATGAATTCTGAATTCTCGTAACCTTCAATTTCATTTTTTTGAATAGGGCAGGGACAGTGTCCTTCGCGATACTGTGCGACATCTGGTGGCAAAATCAGTGTTTGTGAGGCAATTTACTCTCTATCAGATTGGTGAGTCCGAAGACAGTTTTATATTTTTGAAACTTGAATGAAAGTTATTACTTGTTGTTATTTGATTACTTAAAACTCGTAGCACTCAACATTCATTAATCATTTTCCTATTTATTCTTTTTTATCCATTGCTGTAGGATATTATAAGAACAAATAACATTTCTATTGATTATGATATTTACTTGTTACAAGATAGTTCATTTTCACTTCGAAAATGTGCTTATTTCTCCCACGGCTATGAAGGCTAGAGTAAATGTATCCCTACACGCTGTCAAACACAATACTGAACGTATTGTACTTTCATGATCGTGTAGGATTGAGAAATTATGATAATGTGTAAGAAAGTGATGATTGATAGTATACCCAAACTAGCATTTGCAGAGAAGATATCATTTTCGGCAGAAAATATACGAGGAATTTTTCTATTTTTTCTGTTTTTTCAGAACTGTTCTGATCTTCATCTGAATTTCTCCGAACCGCTGATTTTTTTTTTTGTTCTGATCTTTATCTGAATTTCTTCGAATCTCTGAATTTTGCCTTTTATCTAAATTTTTTAGGTTTTTTGAAAAAAAACTGAATTTTTGAGAACATTTACAATTTATTAAAAAAAAATTTCTGAACTTTTACAATTTATTGAATTTCGTGTTCACAAAATAAGTAATCTACGTTTCTGAACTTTTCTCTATGTTTTTTTTTTTAATTTATTCTGACTTCATTCTAATTGTTCCGAATTATACCTATTTTTTTTTTCAATTCTTCTAAATCTGTCTGATTTTTAAATATTTTTTTTAACTTTTCAAGTTTTTATGATTTTTTATGAACTTTTTTTGATTCGTTCTAAGTTTTACCTATATCTTCTGAATTCCGAATGAATTCTGAATTCTTGTCAGCGCGTAAGCTCAATCATTTCAGATTTTGAAAAAAAATCTGTTTTTTTCTTAATTTGTCCGATTTTTTCTCATTTTTTCTGAATTTACCTGATACTTTTCTGAATTTGATAGAACTTGATTTTTTTTAAATTTCTGTTTTACCCATTTTTTATTTTTTTTCCGATTTTCCCCATTTGTTCTTAAATTATTGAGGATTTTTCCCAAATTTCCTGAATTTTTACAATTTATTTATTCTCTGTGTTTTCTTTTTCTGTTTCTTTTTCAAATTATTTTTGTTTTCCGTATTCTCTGAATTTGAAGTTTCTCTGTTTCATTCTATATTTCTCGTAATTATAATTATTGAATTTCCGATTTTTTTTTTTGTAAATTCTGCATTTTTTTATTTTTTCTGGTTGTTCAGAATTCTTCTGATCTTTATCTGAATTTCTTCGAACTTCTGAATTTTGCCTTTTATCTAAATTTTTCTAAATTTTTTTAGGTTTTTTTAAAAAAAAACTGAATTTTTGAGAACATTTACAATTTATTAAAAAAAAATTTCTGAACTTTTACAATTTATTGAACTTCGTGTTCAAAAAATATGTAATCTACGTTTCTGAACTTTTCTCTATGTTTTTTTTTATTTTATTCTGACTTCATTCTAATTGTTCCGAATTATACCTATTTTTTTCAATTCTTCTAAATCTGTCTGATTTTTAAATATTTTTTTTAACTTTTCAAGTTTTTATGATTTTTTATGAACTTTTTTTGATTCGTTCTAGGTTTTACCTATATCTTCTGAATTCCGAATGAATTCTGAATTCTTGTCAGCGCGTAAGCTCAATCATTTCAGATTTTGAAAAAAAATCTGTTTTTTTCTTAATTTGTCCGATTTTTTCTCATTTTTTCTGAATTTACCTGATACTTTTCTGAATTTGATAGAACTTGATTTTTTTAAAATTTCTGTTTTACTCATTTTTTATTTTTTTTCCGATTTTCCCCATTTGTTCTTAAATTATTGAGGATTTTTCCCAAATTTCCTGAATTTTTACAATTTATTTATTCTCTGTGTTTTCTTTTTCTGTTTCTTTTTCAAATTATTTTTGTTTTCCGTAATCTCTGAATTTGAAGTTTCTCTGTTTCATTCTATATTTCTCGTAATTATAATTATTGAATTTCCGATTTTTTTTTTTTTGTAAATTCTGCATTTTTTTATTTTTTCTGGTTGTTCAGAATTGTTCTGATCTTTATCTGAATTTCTTCGAACTTTTGAATTTTGCCTTTTATCTAAATTTTTCTAAAATTTTTTAGGTTTTTTGAAAAAAAAAATCAGAATGTTTGGAAATCTACAATTTATTGAAGTTTTTTTCTGATTTTTTTTGAATTTTTACAACTTATTGAACTTCGCAGATTTTTCTGTTTTTTTTTCTAAATGTCACGGAATTTTTCTAAACGTTTTCTGATTGTTTATGACTTTATTCTAACTTTTCTAAGTTACATCAATATTATTTCTTAAAATTTATTGAATTTACCTATATGTTTGTGTTGCTTTTCTGAATTATTCTGATGTTTCCTTTTTTCCAGATTTTGACTTAATTTATCTGGTTTAAAAAATTGTTGAAATTTTAATGGAAATTATTACTTTGTATTATTTAAACACTTATTTTTCGAATGTTTTACCATCACTTTTTTTCCATTTTATCGGATCAGCGATAGGTTTTCTCATTCGAATCTTCCGGATGCCAAAGGCTATTTTAGACATGAAAAAATGAGAAAAATTATTAGGCCAAAAACAATTTTTATTATGAAAAGAGACTTGGACTATCGATTCGGGGTGAGATAGTTATATATTTATTGTGAAATTCAAGAAAAAAAAACCTTTAACTTGAGGTATCCGTCTTTACCATTAGATTATCCAAGCGAAGAGATGTTCGTATCTACTACTTCTGGGTTTTCCACACAGTTCGTAAAAATATTGGTAAAAATATGATTTTAAAACGCATCAAATGCAAGGAGATAAATGGTGGTTGCGGTAAAAAAAACTAAAAAACTAAATAATAAAATAAAAAAAAATAAAAAGCCTCGCGGTACCTGAGGAACTGGGCAGCACCGGGCCCCGATGGTGTTCAGAACTTCTGGCACAAGAAGCTGACCGTCGCACATCAAAAGATAGCTGAGTGCTTCAACAAGGTGCTACGTGACCCACACAACCTCCCTGAATTCGCCACCCGTGGCGTCACATTCCTCCTCCCGAAAGACAGCAACACATTGAACCCATCAAAGTACAGGCCGATAACGTGCCTATCGAGTCTGTACAAGATATTAAGCAGCATCATAACCGCCAAAGTTTCTGCCCACTGCGAACAACACCATATCATCGCAGAAGAGCAGAAAGGATGCAGGAAAAATACGCATGGCTGCAAAGACCAGGCCATCATCGACGCAGCCATAGTCGGCCAGGCGGTATATAACCAGCGGAACCTAAGTATGGCCTACATCGATTACAGGAAGGCTTATGACTCCATACCTCACTCGTTTCTCGTCCGGGTATTGGAGCTATACAAGATTGATCCCGTCGTCGTTAGGTTCCTGCAGCATGCGATGAGGCAGTGGAGCACGTCTCTGCACCTCAGTGATGGGGAAAATGTGTTGCAGTCTAGAACGCTGCAGATAAAGAGGGGGATATTCCAAGGCGACTCTTTCAGCCCGCTTTGGTTTTGTCTGGCACTGAACCCCCTCAGTAGGACGCTCAATAGAAACGGTCATGGCTATAAAATAAGGTATGGCGACAGCGCCCACGAAGAAGTGACCCATACCTTCTACATGGATGATCTCAAGGTCTACGCTGATTCACGTCAGCGTCTAGGTGTAGCTATCCGGGTTGTCGAAGACATAAGCAGGGACATCTGCATGGAGTTCGGCCTCGACAAGTGCCGCTGTGTCCACCTGCTTAAAGGACAACTTACCGAATCCGGAGGCTACGAGGTCTATGACGGCGAGTTTATAAGAGACATGGTTCGTGGCGAATCCTATAAATATCTTGGATTCCGACAGCTCACCGGGATTCGCCACTCCGACATCAAGACGGAGCTGCGAGACAAGTTCTTGAGTCGAGTGAACTGTGTCCTGAGGACTTTCCTCAACGCGGGGAACAAGGTACGCGCGATCAACACATTCGCGGTTCCCCTGCTGACCTTCAGTTTTGGTGTAGTCAAATGGAGCAAAACTGACCTAGAGGACCTTGAGAGGAGGATGAGGAAAGCATTTAAAGAGGCCGGAATGCACCATCCTCAATCGGCACTGGAGAGAGTTTCACTGCCACGCAAAGAAGGGGGACTTGGAATAGTCGACATATCTGCACTGTGTGTTGCCCAGGTACGACAACTCCGCGAGTACTTCGCAGAACGCGCCAACCAAAACGCGCTATACCGGGCTGTCTGCGCCGCCGACAGAGGATACAGCGCTCTGCACTTGGCGCAAGCGGAGTACCAACTCAAGTGCAATCTGCAGACAGTGGAGGAGAAGATTGCAGCTTGGAAGCAGAAGGCAGTGCATGGTGCCCACCCCCATCAACTGGACCGGCCACACGTCGACAAGGCCGCATCTAATCTGTGGCTAACGCGTGGTGAACTCTCTTCAGTAGTAGAAGCCGACATGATAGCCATCCAGGACAGGATAATGCCGACGAGAAACTGCAGGCGGTACGTCTGGCATCAAGACGTTGATGACATTTGCCGGATGTGTCATCAACCAGGTGAAAACATAGAGCACATTATGGGAGGCTGTCCCGTTTTGGCCAACGCAGCCTACACCGAGCGCCACAACAACGTGGCCCGTATTGTTCATCGACAACTGGCGCTCCAATGTGCTCTACTGGAAGACAACGTACCAAACTACCGGTACCTGCCTGCACCTGTCCTGGAAAATGACCGTTTCAAGCTGTACTGGGATCGCACTGTTCTGACCGACCTCTCGATCCACCACAACCGGCCAGATATAATGGTTTACGACAAGAGCGACCGCAAAGTCACCATCATCGATGTCGCTATTCCACTGAACCAGAATCTGGAGGAGACCCACGGTCGCAAAATCTGCAAGTACCGACCATTGGCCGTGGAGCTCAAGGAACTGTGGGGGCTAAGGGAGGTCCCAAGAATTGTTCCAGTCGTTCTCTCTGGAACTGGAATTATCCCGAAGACACTTCTGGAAGCGCTAAAGGTGTTGAACATCGAGAAGGAATTGGCCGGCATCCAAAAGTCGGTCATCCTTAGCACCTGCGCGATTGTCCGACAATTTCTCGGTCAGGACTGAAACAGCACGAGCATGCAGATACGTGCATTCCGCAGAGCCTAGTCCCCCTTTGGCATTCAGAAGCCCGGGGGCAGGTGAAAATTCTGGCTAGGTTCGCCTAGTTAAGAAGTGAGATAAGTCTGCCAAAAAATGCGTAAATCATGCCATCACAAGTGTACATACACATAATACCCGGGATCAAAGCCGAACCAGTCAAGTGCAGTCGCGTTCACCGCCACTTAATTTCATGAAAACCAAAACCCATCAATCCAGCCCCCGCGGATGGTGTGAAATTGAACTTTAATCTGGATTACTGGAGAATATGAAACATTCTTATATGGTCAGCAAGGTTGTCAACCTTGAAGTAATATTCTGGAGTGAGAGGGGGAAAAGATCTCGCAACACTATCCTCAATGCTCATTCATTCAATTCGCGTTTATGGCATTGATCTTCGTGCTCTGTCATTCTTAAAACGGAAACCAGAATGATTTTTTCCAAGTAGAATAAATGCACTTTTAAAATAAAAAAATAATAAATGAAATTTTTCTTCTCGTATCGGAAGCGTGTTCTACGTAATAGAGAAGCACATTTTTCCGAAAATTGTAGGAGGTATTAAACAAAAAACTGTATAAAGATTTTATATTAAAATGATGAGTTTTTGTGGAAATATCAGGAAATTTAAAGAAAAATTAAAAATATAAGCAAAAATAAGTAAGAGACGTATTTCATACATTCCAAAACAATAAAGTTATTATTTTCATTCAAATTAAATTATGCGAAACTGCCTTTATCAACTTCAAGCTGTATATCTCGATAACGCGAATCGCTTCGGAATAGATAAATAGCAAACGAAAAAAGACTAAGCATCATGCAAATGCGAAACAGAGATTTTTTGTTGGCAATTATGACGGAATCATTTCCAACCAGGAAAACTTTGGCACGGATCCCAGTATATTTACTACGGATAGTCTTTTATTCTGATAATGTAAAAAAGTACAGAAATTAGAATAAATCAGGATCACTTCATAAAAATGAGGAAAAACTGAGTGTTCATATCATAGAACGTGCCAAAAAGTCTGGGCAATCCTGAAAAGCATTAAAAAAGCAAAGGGTATAGTTTCGAGATGGAAAACATTTATTATGGGGTCTCTTTTTGAAATTCGAGATGACCATTTTCATTGGCACCCTAATCATCAGTGTAAGGAGGATGATGATTGGCCACTACAGCCTGCAGACAATCAATCCCATAAGTGACTTTCAGAGTTCGTATATACGAGTATAATGAATAATATTAAAAAAAAAATGAGTGGGTTATATCTATGATATAACCGCAAGGTTGACGTGGAACTACCTTAGCTTAGCAATCATTCGTTTGTATTGATTAAATTCTTGATTGAATGAAACAGTTTCCAAATTCAATTGAGTTCAACATATTTGCTCTGTGAGTGAAAAAAATGAACAAATGCCGTGTAAAGTCAATTCATTTATTGTGATTGATTGTTCTTCGTTACAAGTAAATTTAATGACGGACCTTTTACGTTTGGTATGATGACTAGAACAAAATATATGTACGGAAGAATTATCAAACGTTTGATGAACCAGCCTAAGGCTGAAAATCTTTCCAATAAATACAAAAAAAAATTATCAAACGATTATTTTATTTTACATTTCCCTCTGAAGTTTACATCCAAAAAGTGTACATACTTCTCGAATCTCGAATTTGCTTGAAACTAGGAAGTTCATTCGCTTCTAGTGGCTGCACGATTTTCCCAGGTTCCTAAGTTTAGAAGATCATGTTAGGACAGACATATTCCACTCTGCACAAAGGCAAGCGAGGACAAAAGTACTCGCAATTTTGCATTTATTTGCAGAGCCGATTTCCCCAGAAACCTCGGTTTTGAAGTCTGTGTTAGGGAAACACATTTCAATCGGAACAAAAATACCCCCAATTTGTATGAATTCGCAATGCCGATTTCCCCACGCTTCATGGATTTGAAGTCTGTGTTAGGGAAACACATTCCAGTCGGAACAAAAAAACCCCCGACTTGCATGAATTTGAAATACCGATTTCTCCAGGCACCTTGGTTTAGAAATCTCTATTAGGGAACACATTTCGGTGGGAACAAAAGCTCCCCCTACTTTCGTGTGTTCTTCTTCTTCTTTTTGGCTTTAAGAGGGTTTAAACTTTTCAGTTCACTCGCCTCTAGGCTCTTTCGTGTGTTTGCAATGCCGATTTCGCTGCTTGGTTTTAAAGTCTGTGTTAGGGAACATTTTCGATGAGAACAAAAGTCCCCCTACTTTCATGTATTTGCAATGCCGATTTCCCCAAGGCTGCTTGGGGAAACCGTAAATCGGGCCAATCAAAACGATGCAGTTAGGGCGTTTAGATAACGCCTAATATTTTACAGTTATTCAATTGTTTATCTAATGAAAAACAACATTTTGTTAGTTGCGATAGATGCGTAGAAATATTCCCTATCAAGTGATGCAAACATCTCTCCTATCCAGTACGAAATGTTCGAGCTATAAGCATTCGAAATCTTTCATTTTTTCCTGCATGTTCTGTGTTTAGGTTTTCATTTTACCCTCCATATATTCCGGTTAGACGTAGTCCCACGTCAAAACACAAAACTAATTTTAGACTCAAAATTGTATATACTCAGCACGGTAGGAAACCCATCCAAATTAGTGTACCTCATTAGTCTATTCATCCTTGTCACTCCACTTCGCTGCATCCCACCATAATCGGGTAAGCAAATCGGGGATAACACCAAAAACGGAACCACCTCTAAATTCGCACATCAAAGCGATTCGCAGCCGACCGTCGTTTCGCGGAGCACTTCCCCACGCGATTAGTGTGGAACTCAATTAGGCGCACCTTCTCATTAGTGGTTCTGCTTAACAGTGGCAATAGATCCTCGCTCGATCTCTCTCCCCAGCTTCAAATCGGACCGGAAGTTGATACAGAGGCCTCGACAAGTGGTACAACATCCGCGGGTCTATTAAAATATTTAACAACAATTCATTAACGCCATTTATCGGGCGTCGGCAACGGTGTCTTATTTCGACCGGTGCTCCACCCCGGAAAGGTGAAGAAGCGCTGCACAGGACAGCAACGACGACAACGATGCCACTTCAAAGGATCCGGCGAGGAAAAAACGAGATCCCACAGCGGGGCGAGATAAGAAAGTGAAAAGATGCAAATAGAGGAAGCCTCCTTGCGTCCTTTATGTAATTAATTCCGTTAATTGAAAAACCTGCCCAGCGCGAAGAAAAGGGGTTTCCGTTTGGGTTGCTATTGTCGCTCGCAGCTTCCTCCGAGGGCGGAGGACACTTGTCGCCTTGAAGTGTCCTCAAGTAACACCTCGCATAAATGATGCCACTTGGTTTCCAACTTGGTTGCCAGTGGAAAGCGGACACTTTAAACTGGCATTTGATTTCCTTTCTCTATTCAGGAATGAAATTCTTTCTGTTCCGGAAGCTGCACCGTAAGGACACGAAGAACGACAAGAAAATTAGAAAACGGACGCTCGCCAGACAGTCGGCCAGAGTCCCCAGAGTTCCATAGGGGTTAGGGAGGAAAAAGTAATTTTATGTGTTCATCAACAGCAACAATGGAGCGCGTGTGGACGGAAAGGTCAGTCCCATGTTCCCCTTCCCCGTCGACGGCGAGCTGTGGCTTCATTATCATCTGCCCAAAAGTGCAGAATCCGGTGAAGCACCGCTGCCGCCGGGAGCCACTTGCTCGAAAAAGCTGATGGCTAAGACCGAGACCGAGCGGAGTGAGAGGGCAAAGTAAAATTTAGATTAAATTATCCCTTTTTGATTAATTTTGTGAAACCTAACGATGGCGGGCGTAATTGAAATTTATGAAAAATATGCATGGAAGTTCGGCTGGATCGTTCCTTCGGTAGATATCACTGTTACCTGGTCGAGAAAAAAATACCTCGTCTTCATTCCATTCCGACAATGAAGAAAGCGTTAGAAGCGATGTTGGTTTTATCTAGTAAAAATACTAGATAAATCGAATAAAAACTACCAGAATCATAAATAGCATTTGAACGATGTGATTCATCGAATGATACAGATGTTTTTTTTTTTATTCGAGTTAGAGTAAGAATTCACTAGGTCATGATTTTTGTCATAAGATCACGTCTCGCGGTCATATTAGGGATACAAAATGAAACACTAAATATTTGTTGAGTCACGAAAAAACTCGTCTTCTAGTGTTTATGATACTTGATAAATTTTGCTCGGTGATACTTGATAAATTTAATCATTGATTATTCCACGTCAGAATATTTCAATCCTACTTCTGACCTTACACTTTTTCTGAGCAGTTATTTCTGTTATAGTCGTTTTCTGGAGCGATTTTTTTCCGGGAACCGTGAAAACTATAGTTAAGTAAAGTAAAACTATAGTAACACACACAATGTTTTCCATTGCGCCATTTCATTATCCTGAAGCTTGATTCATTTATAATCCGGAATCACAAAACCAGTTGTATCTCGGAATTGGTTAAAGGTACGAAAAACTATGTTTATATCAAAATGCAGATAATTTATTGTTATTCTCAGAAAAAACATTGAAATATTGCGCCACAGTTTGGATGAATTTTCGTACTTTTCTTCGGATACCTTTCATTAAAGTTTGGGCTTTCCTGTTGGTCAACTTCAGCAGCCATTTATTCCACGATCCCTTCATGGCTGCAGCATCCCGAATCACTTTGGCACCCTTCTCCAATATCCGCTTGACAATTTCCCAATATTTTTCGATTGGGCGGAATTGGGAGCAATCGGAAGGATTGAGGTCAATTTCAATATAATGTAGTAAAATGTAATCAACCCCAATGTCACGGTACTACTGAAGCACCTCCCGACTGTAGGGACAGCTTGTCAAATCTGGCCAAAACTTCACCGGACCTTTGAGAGCTTTAATAAAAGGAAGGCAGACACGCTTCTGCAGGCACTCTTCCTATACATTTCTGAGTCCATTGATATGTTTGTGACGAGAACCTTGGTTTTTTGTCCACACCTGCAAATCCCTTGCCAAATCAAGAACTTCCTGACAAATTTATCAGCGAAAACATACTTGAATTTGCTGGAGACATCTTCTCTCGTGGTGGCCTTATAGAATTTCAGGCTTAGGAGTTTTCCAAAAACTACGTGAATATGCATGCATCCTTCGTACTTCTTCAAAACCTTTGTTCCTCAACTTTCGGGCGCGTCTTGTGGCCGCCAAATTTTGTTTTAGTGTCCTGTTTAGTTGCTTGCAGACACGAAAATTACGGAAACCTTCTCGCATACGGATTCTCCGGATGGTACTTTGGTTAGAGTTGTATTTTTTGGCGATGTCGTAGTCCGAGAGTCCCGGGTTTGCCTTAATTGTTTTCAATACCTTTAATCTCAGCTTTCGATCGTAAGTTCCACTACGGCGTGTTCCCTGATCCATCCGAAAACAAAAGTCGGATTTTACTACCCACCGTATTTTGGATGTGGGTGTTCAAAATCAAATTTCTTCTCTCGGTTTCCATCCTGACCATCCTCACGAATACTATCGAAAAACGAACGCGGCACAAATGAGAAAAAAAAACCTCCGCTGAACTATTGTAATTGTAATTAGGTCGATAATTATACTAAACTAAAATGGATTCAAATATATCAAAGCAGAGATCACACTTTTTCCTTTAGTAACAGACATTTTCTTTCGTGATACACAGGTAGATACTCGAAAAGACAGAGCGCAGACATGCAGAAAATAATAATCTATCAACAGTAAAATGACCATGTAATTCGGACAATTGACAACAGCGCCAAAACAAAAATTCTGTGTACCAGAGTGTGAAAAAAACGTGATGACATTCAACCAAAGCGAACCATGAACCCACAATATGGCATCGGACGATAGTGATCGTTTTTCTCCATGAAGGCAGATTCGAATCTTTAACAGATTTTTTCGGTTTCGGACAGCTCCTGGAATCAGATGTCGCCGGGATATGGTAAGTAAGACAGCTAAAAGGCTGCCATGAAGTGTAGAAGCGTGTTAAGAGGACTGATCTGCATTTTTCAGAATGGTGTCAACCACAACGAACCAAGTGTCATGCATTCTTAAATAAATTTATTTTCATTTATTAAGATATTCTTAAACATTTTCCAATTTCATTCTATGATGAGGTGTAATATTATCACGCTTTTATACAACAGCAATAGTAGCTATATGAATAGCGTGGTCGTATGAAACAGCTTTGCATTTCAGCCGGCCTTGGTTCGATCCCCACTGACATCGAACATCGTTTTTCGACACAATCCCAAATGAAATTAAAAAATAAAATAGAAAGAGATGTCTGCTCCCATACAAACAAACCTTTTTTAAACTTTTAAAACAGCTCATTATTTGCGCATTTGACCCTTCATCACACGAAGAAGCACTATTTCTGCCAAAGATGAAATGCCAACGCTAGTTTGGGTGTACCTTCTTGAAATAGCATTTCATTGCGATTGGACTACGGTTGTGGCATGATGCATGATGCATTGACAGGCCAACCTCTCTCAGCGAAGGAATATTCGCACACATTTGCGCATTCGGATAGGTGCTCCTGTGACGCAGTTCAAGAGCATCAGTTTCCATTCTGCTTTCACGTGAAGTGGTCATGAAAAATCTCGTGTATTATTCTCACGAGAAGAAAAATGAATCATCTATCAAACATCTTCAACAAAGCCATGCGAACCCATCATTTTTCAGGACCACCAACAAATTCGAAAGAGTTGAATTTTATATTAATATTAGGCTGTCAAAAAAGTCCTACGGTATTTCCGCGAGGTGTCGTTGTAAGCGCGTAGTTCTAGTTGTATTCATTGTATCATACATTGGGTCATACTATAGCTTGTTGGAAAGGTATTTTTGCGCGCTATAATATAGTCCTTGACAGTGTTTTGTTTGGTTAAGTCGTTCGTGAGTAAATGGAGCAAACTAAAGAGAAAATCCGACATATTTTACAGTACTACTATGACAAAGGCAAAAATGCATCTCAAGCTGCCAATAAAATTTGTGCAGTTTATGGACCCGATACAGTTTCCATTTCCACCGCACAACGATGGTCTCAACGTTTTCGTTCTGGTGTAGAGGTCATCGAAGATGCGCCACGCTCCGGAAGGCCTGTCGTCGAAAATTGCGACAAAATCGCTGAATTAGCCGAGAAAGACCGGCATAGTAGCAGTCGTAGCATCGGCCAAGAGCTGGGGATAAGTCATCAAACCGTTATTAACCATTTGAAGAAGCTTGGATTCACAAAGAAGCTCGATGTATGGGTGCCACACACGATGACGCAAGAAAACATCTTTGACCGTATCGACGCATGTGAATCGCTGCTGAATCGCAACAAAATCGACCCGTTTCTGAAGCGGATGGTGACTGGCGATGAAAAGTGGGTCACTTACGACAACGTGAAGCGCAAACGGTCGTGATCGAAGCCCGCTGAAGCGGCTCAGACGGTGGGCAAGCCCTCATTAACGGCCAGGAAGGCTCTGCTGTGTGTTTGGTGGGATTGTCAAGGAATAATCTATTATGAGCTGCTTCCCTATGGCCAAACGCTCAATTCGGACCTGTACTGCCAACAACTGGACCGCTTGAAGGTAGCACTCATGAAGAAGAGGTCATCTTTGATAAACAGAGGCCGCATTGTCTTCCATCAGGACAACGCCAGGCCACACACTTCTTTGGTGACGCGCCAGAAGCTCCGGGAGCTCGGATGGGAGGTTCTTTTGCATCCGCCGTATAGTCCGGACCTTGCACCAAGTGACTACCACCTGTTTTTGTCCATGGCGAACGAGCTAGGTAGTCAGAAGTTAGCCACAAAAGAGGCCTGTGAAAATTGGCTATCCGAGTTTTTTGCCAATAAGGAAGCGAGCTTCTATAACAGGGGTATTATGAAGTTGGCATCTCGTTGGGAACAAGTCATCGAACAAAACGGCGCATATTTAACTTAAAACAGATGATTGTAACTAATTTTATGAACAAATGAAAATTCAAAAAAAATACCGCAGGACGTTTTTGACAGCCTAATAACAATGCAATACTTATACTCATCTACCCACAAGAAAAAAATTCAAATAATCTTTCAAAATATTTGGTCAACTGAGAATTGATTCAAACGCAATTTCGAACAAATGATTATCGAGACAACGATAGTCCTACGTCTACTATGCGGTTATATTACAGGTATAACCCACTATTTGTTTTTTCTCTTTTAATTCTTTAGATGACCATCGTCCGTCATCAAAGAACAGTGTTCACGGGGAGCAAAACAATGAAACGAAATGGTTTGGTCATATGGTCATTTTCTGTGTGACATAAATATTGAACGGAGCGCAAGAGGTTATTTTTTTGTTGGATTTGTTCATTTGTTATACGATTCGCACTGATTTAACATGTTTGATTTACCACTCATTTGTTATGACATTATTCGGGGATTGTTTCTTGTGAGCTGGTCGTCCATCGTCTATGGAAGAACTGACATTCAAATCATGTGAGCAGTGAAATGACATTCAAACTAAAACCAAATGAGTCGGAATCGAAGGACAGTTATGAATTTGAACAAGAGAAGATGAGTATAAGCATATTTTCATCGATTTTCTGCGTACGTTCGATAGAATGAGAGAACATACAAACATTCAACTGACGGTCGTTACTCAACTCGAACCGAATTTCACCTTGAGAGTTGCGAACAAAACCCACGATTTCATTCAAAATACAACACATAATCGACCCTCCAAAACAATGCAGATCGCTCGCTGGCAGAAGCAAGACTTGTGGATGAAAATTGCCAATATTTTACTTTTACGTTCTGGTCGTTTGAGCAAGTTGCCATTGAGCGGAGCTCGGGTAAGTAGGCCCACAAATAAGCGAAACACATTTAAATAAGAATGCAGAACAATTTAAACCATTTACGGACTGAAGGATTATAATGTGTAATATATAAACAAAATCAGAAAAATATGTAGATTATGAAATCCTTCGCAGCAAAAATAGTTATGAATGTTTCATGTTCCAATGTTTCATAAAAATGTGACCTGTTTTCTGATTTGTCACCTTTTCAAATAGAAGTAGTCCAAAGCCAGAAACATTCAAATCAAACTTCATGTAATTTTATTTCTATCCCAGAATTTCTAACATTTGCTGTTTCAAGAATTCCAGATTTTCATTTTATCAATTCGTCCTCAAGAAACGGCACCGATGTAAATTCGATACCGGATTGGAAAGACTTTCGACGTTTCGTGCTCAATCTGTCATCAGAGCTGCGATTTGTCGTGAGAATTAAGTGATGGTACTCACACAAAGATAATCAATAAATTTTGTACTACGATTATCTTTGGTGACCATCTCAAAGCCAGTTCAATAGTGTGAGAAGAGTATTATCACAACACTAACACATGGTGAGCTTCTACTTGACAGTAGAAATCCGAGCTCTTTGGTGAGTGTCCTGTTGCTGAAATGTCAGAATAGTGCGACACTCAAAAGTCTAGCTGATGGTTTGGTGTTTGGCGATATTCACAACATTCGCCTCTTTGTGTTCGTTCTTTACGGCCAGGGATGCCAGATGTGAATATACAGTTTCATTTGAAATACAATTTGAAGAATATTGTATTTTCAGGCATGTATTTTCTTTTCATCTTTTCAGATGGCCTTAATGTTTTTAGTGGCACTTCGCCGACTCAACGTAGTATTACACGTGTCATTTGTATTAGTACTTAGTTTGTGGAATGACACGCCTTGATTATCCCCTCTATTGCGGATCCCGATCGGAATTGAAATTAGCAAAATGATGCATTTTGAAACCCGTTCGACCTCGATTTTTTTTTACCAAATTTGTTTCTCATCATTGCAATGATGCTAAATTTGTAGACATGTTCGCAATTTTACTGATGTTTGATGTCCTGCCTATCCTGTTGCAGACTTATATTTTCAGTTGCAGGCTACAGGGATATAGTATTTCTACTCTTTATGACTTGATTCCCTGCGCTAAAAACCACTTTTTTCATACATTGCTTTGCTATTCTCGCGGTTACAAAAATATATGTCGAAGACTTTCAAAAAATATATCGGCATCTCTGGAGGTGATGGCATTTACTTTGACAAAGGCCAACACGAAAACAACAAGTCACCAAGTATTTATTTATACATTATACATCAAATATTTTTGTGTACAATGGCTCTCTGGGTTGACCGCTACCGACCGCGCCAGCTATCCAAACTGGACTACCACAAAACGCAAGTTACGCATCTGATCAATCTTTGCTTCCAGGGAGACTTCCCGCATGTTCTACGGCCCTTCCAGGCCAGTAACAAAACTCGCATCATGTGTCTGCTGCGGAAACTTTACCAACCGGGCGCGGAACGGCTACGCAATGAGATAATGAATTTGGAAATGGAAATCAGGATCATCAGCAGTAATTACCACATCGAGTTGAATTCATCGGTTGCCGTGATATAAATATAACAGGGTGGTCGTGTCGAATTTGATCAAGCAAATTGATCCCAGTGGGTAGAGGGAATATGAGACTCGTCTTGTCCGAAGTGGATTAGCTGACCAAAGATACCCAGGATGCGCTGAGAAGAACCATTGAAAAGTATTTGTCTACGTGCAGATTGATTTGGTGCGCCAATTCTACTTCGCGGGTTATTCCCGCGGTTAGGAGTCGTTGCTTGAGTAAGAGTGCCGGCTCTATCTTAGGAGGATATTCTTAAAATTTTGTATGTAAGATTGTCATTTGTTTGTTTCTTGAATGTAACAACACTATTTGCATTTCAGCACATTCCTTCGGAGCTAACGAAAAGAATTACGCTATCCTCATGCTGGAAGCTTGCAAGGTACAACTGTAACCGTTCACGGTCAACTAAGAGGTGCCGTAAATCGACAGGCAAATATTCCTTCGAGAAACCGCCAATCAGATTGTCCTCGAACAAAGTCCATAGAAGCTGGAAGTGGTGAGGAAACAGCTATACGAACTGCTATCCCAAGGCGTTCTATCGAATGTTATAATCTGTGGATTGGTACCGAATCTGGTTAAAAATTGCGATATGAGTCTGAAGACGCAAACGTTGAATTTTGCCGGGTATTATTAACACCGGATGCAGCAAGGAAGCAAACATATATTCCATCTGGATGTGTTCGTGGTGCAGTTTGTAACACTGTATAAGAAGTTTCTCAATAAAGCCTCAATGGAAGTGGATGATTTTTGAGCGATTCTTTTAGATCGCAATTTTCTTTCGTTTTATGAAAACATAAAATTTGTGTGTTCATCTCACGTTTATTAACTAAACTTCAATAGTTCTGGTAATGATTAACTCTAAATAAAAAGAACACGCCTTGTCAGTTTTCAACCGAATAGTTTTCATGATCCGCATATAATTATGAAATGGTAAATTTATCAATATACTTAAATACCATTTCATTCAAAAACCATTATGCTGCACCATGTTCATTTGAAAATTATATTCAATGTAACTTTTAAAATCATGACACCATAATATTTTTTATTATATATGTCTGTTCATTTTAACTACAAGAAATAAATATTCGCTCGATTAA
This sequence comes from Toxorhynchites rutilus septentrionalis, assembly GCF_029784135.1. Taxonomy (NCBI): domain Eukaryota; kingdom Metazoa; phylum Arthropoda; class Insecta; order Diptera; family Culicidae; genus Toxorhynchites; species Toxorhynchites rutilus. Next base: position 182,485,090 of record NC_073744.1, on the reverse strand, counting down.
TCGAATACTGAAAGACAATTGTTCGAATGAATCGAATATTGGCCTCACGATTAATCGGATAAACGAAAAATTTAGACATCTCTAACAACAACAACAACTTCTACTTCAACAAACGAATCTAAACAACAGTCGCGATTGTCAAAAATGATTGGAACTGTCTGATCCAGCCGGGTGACGTCTTTAGAGAACCCCCATTGAACTGACAGGAGCCAACATATCGGGTATCCCACTGACATTTTCCCCTTGTTTTCATATGAATTGGGTATCCCACTGACAGTTCTGCTTGAGATTTTGCTAACGATCCTAGCATCAATCATAGCACCCGGCTGGTCTGATCACTCACATTTCTACTACCATCATACGCCACAACCACCGCTCTCGTAACGTAAAGTTGTAAACAGAGCGATCGGCAGTGAGAGGCATTGGAACCAACCGTCATTTGGTTAGGTGTCAGAAACAAAATAGTGAGTATCACTACTGAATATTTGGATCTCACGTGCCGTGAGAGGAATTGAGTGACTATGGTCAGCTTTTTTTGTGACATTGACGATGATGGATTGCAGCTCTGTCTGTCATTGGAAAAAGTATAAATCCTTTTCAATTATCGGTCATTTAGTAATAAGCACACAACATTTGTCGGTAGTCTATAAAATTTCTCGTACTCGGGTGCTCTACCACTTTCTATTGTGTACACCAAGTATATCAATCAGTGAATGTCGATAAAACTCAATTTTCTCTAACTATTCAACCCAAAATCCAAGATACTTGAGAGAACGACTGACGAGCTTGTTTTGCAAAGTCAGCGTATAACCAGCTCTATTATACAAGTCGTTCCCGCCAATCCTACCGGAGGGCACTTCACTCAATTTTTATTGTACAACCATCAATAAACACATCGAGTGGTATGTTTTCAAATGTCATCGAGTTGCAATAAACCTTGTACATAAATTCAACCATCACTCTCGAGTGGAACAACTTGTTCGGCTCCCTTTGCACAGCCTCTACATGACATGTGACACCCTTCGACACAGAAGCCCATTCCATCCGGAATTTACGATCGACGCAGACAGGTTCACTCTCTCCCGCTCATATGTGTGACACACTCCCACTCCCGCTTCCGCGTAATCGGTTTTGAATCATTAAATTGCCATCATAACTTCTCAATGGGTGCAACCTGTTGATCTGAATCGCTCCTGTTCTTCTCCTCTCACCTTCCCGCACACACGCCGGTGGCTTTTATGTTTATCATTTTCCGGTCGATAGCGGACACCCCTGCTCACGCCCACATATCGCCGTGGTAATCGATTTCCGCCAGAGCGAAAGTGCAACCCAGGAAAAAAAATATTAACCGCTGCCGCCACCGCACACCAGTGGGAAGGGCCTCCGGACGCGTCGGATCTGTGTTGGATGAAGAGACAGTAAAAAATAATGTTCCCATCACACACACGAGATAGCCGACAGATATCCGATATCATCCACTTCCATCTCGCCAGGGGTTGCTTCCGCTCGGGAAGGTAACGCTTCGCTTGTAAATAATTTATTGGATTATTTCGATGGTAAAGGGTGAAAAGCTGGCGATTTTTTTTTTGTGTGCCTTTGATTTGATGTGAATCAGGTTGTTGTTTTTTTCGCTCCAGCATCGAAATGAAAATCATCTTTCAATCATTTATCACGCCGTCACTTCTGGATCGAATGAATTTCACTTTGTCATCCCACATCGTACCCCACCTCTTCTTCAACCCGGGCACAGTCAATTGCCGTAAATAGGAACAATTACCACGGCTCGGATCGCGAGGGGCGTAAATTTGGTCACAATATAGCGCAGGATTTGCGAGACTCGACTCGCTCTCAGCGGAATAGCTCCGGTTCCGCACTAAAGTCTCAGGCGGCGCGGGGCGGCCATAAAGTTGGATGAGATTAAAAATTTGACGCAATGGACAGACCCGATCGCAGTGAACGCAGGGACAGAGGACGAGCAAAATGTCGTCGTAATTCGTCCCTTCGGGTTAATAAACAGTGAATTCTCGACGAGATAAGACGCGGACCCCCAAAACACAAGTCTACCAAAACTGTTTGCTGTTGATGGTGTTTTCGAAAGGAAGAGCATCCTCCCACGGGGGTCTGCTGTGTTTTCTGCCAAGAGGAAAAATTAAAAAATCTCCGCTCGTTTGGCTGCGCAAATCGGGGGTGAAACTGTTATAAGCCGGGAATGTGTGTGCGATTGGACGGGATGATTTTCTAATACGGCGGAGGGGATCGAATGCTATTTTGGACGGTGGGGAAACTCAATTTGCGGCTATTGCTTCGGAAAAGAAAGGATATGCGACCCCGTTTTGGAGTTTGTTGTTTTTTTTTATTACTGAAGATATCTTCATTATTGGCCATAGCGGCGGAACGAGCCCCAAGGGTGCTTCAAAACGAGTCGGGGTCGGAAAAATGCTTCGATTTAAAGAACAATCGTAGTTCAGAGTCGATGGATGTTAATCATCGTTGGTCGATTGATCATTGAGGAACACACGCGATATAAACCGTTTTATATACAGCAATTACACTTCTGTTCAGAAGATAAAAATGTCGATTGATAAATGGCACTCTCTTCAACCTTCAAACAATAATATTCCGATTTACAGACTCTAACTCCAAAACGTTCGGGAATCTCAATCATTACAATCATTATTAATTCTCACAACTGATAATGAACTATTTAATACAACAAATTTTCAACTTCAGTTTTCCACCGAGGAACACAGGAAATTCCGCAAACAATGCTTCATATCACGAAAATTTAATGATCAATGAAAAAAAATCGCAAATAAGTCAGATTCCTAAATTCACACAAACTCACTTCCGGAAAACAATAAAAATAAATAAATTTTGACGTGGGACTACGTCTAACCGGAATATATGGAGGGTAAAATGAAAACCTAAACACAGAACATGCAGGAAAAAATGAAAGATTTCGAATGCTTATAGCTCGAACATTTCGTACTGGATAGGAGAGATGTTTGCATCACTTGATAGGGAATATTTCTACGCATCTATCGCAACTAACAAAATGTTGTTTTTCATTAGATAAACAATTGAATAACTGTAAAATATTAGGCGTTATCTAAACGCCCTAACTGCATCGTTTTGATTGGCCCGATTTACGGTTTCCCTAACACAGCCATCAAAACCAAGCAGACTTGGGGAAATCGGCATTGCAAATACATGAAAGTAGGGGGACTTTTGTTCTCATCGAAAAATGTTCCCTAACACAGACTTTAAAACCAAGCAGCGAAATCGGCATTGCAAACACACGAAAGAGCCTAGAGGCGAGTGAACTGAAAAGTTTAAACCCTCTTAAAGCCAAAAAGAAGAAGAAGAACACACGAAAGTAGGGGGAGCTTTTGTTCCCTAATAGAGATTTCTAAACCAAGGTGCCTGGAGAAATCGGTATTTCAAATTCATGCAAGTCGGGGGTATTTTTGTTCCGACTGGAATGTGTTTCCCTAACACAGACTTCAAATCCATGAAGCGTGGGGAAATCGGCATTGCGAATTCATACAAATCGGGGGTATTTTTGTTCCGATTGAAATGTGTTTCCCTAACACAGACTTCAAAACCGAGGTTTCTGGGGAAATCGGCTCTGCAAATAAATGCAAACTGCGAGTACTTTTGTCCTCGCTTGCCTTTGTGCAGAGTGGAATATGTCTGTCCTAACATGATCTTCTAAACTTAGGAACCTGGGAAAATCTTGCAGCCACTAGAAGCGAATGAACTTCCTAGTTTCAAGCAAATTCGAGATTCGAGAAGTATGTACACTTTTTGGATGTAAACTTCAGAGGGAAATGTAAAATAAAATAATCGTTTGATAATTTTTTTTTTGTATTTATTGGAAAGATTTTCAGCCTTAGGCTGGTTCATCAAACGTTTGATAATTCTTCCGTACATATATTTTGTTCTAGTCATCATACCAAACGTAAAAGGTCCGTCATTAAATTTACTTGTAACGAAGAACAATCAATCACAATCAATGAATTGACTTTACACGGCATTTGTTCATTTTTTTTACTCACAGAGCAAATATATTGAACTCAATTGAATTTGGAAACTGTTTCATTCAATCAAGAATTTAATCAATACAAACGAATGATTGCTAAGCTAAGGTAGTTCCACGTCAACCTTGCGGTTATATCATAGATATAACCCACTCATTTTTATTCTCTTTTTTTTATTATTTCTTCGGATGTTACTTGTCTTGCAATGCATCGAAACTTTACTAGTAATTCTTTAATAGAAATTTAAAACGATCAATTGCGTGGCTTTGCAGAAGATGGTTGAGCCATGATTCATTATTTTCCTCACCTCGTATTAACGAGGACGAGAATAGTGAGTGTTATAGCTATAACATCTATCGTGACGTTTTATGACATCTATCATGACGTTTTAGGGGGTCTTCGTAGCCACTTGGTTACGTGTTCGCTTACTAAGCGATCGATCGTGAGTTCAAACTCAGGGCCCTCAATTGACCATCTTTGTGTTGTTATAGAATAACTACGTCCACGCAACCATCATCAGCTATGGAGATCGATCCACGGTGGAACAAAGATCGATTCATCCATACAACTGCTCTGCTCTGCAAGAAACATCGGGCTGCTGTTCTATAAATAACCCAACAATGATCAATATCAACTGTCTCCGCTGTCCGGTCTGCTGAACAATGGAAGAACAGATAGAATACCCTTACGCTTAATTGGCTTCTACAGTGTAATTTACCATAATATAATGGAACAGAAAACCTAACGCCTAAATGGCAACTATTTCTACTGTGTAATTTACAGTTTATAGAAACATAAACATATGTACATGTACACGATAAAAACCCGGCTCTGTTACAGATAAAATGCTAATGAGCCTGATAAATAAAAAAAAAAAAATTGGATATCATGACGTTTGACATTAAACAGCCAAACCCATTTTAAACTATATTTGACAACGCATGAAATCGAAAAAATGTCACACGCACACAACTTACACAAGCGCTCTCCACCAGACGGGAGTGAAACTGATGATTTAATCGAGTTCCTCCTTGGATTTGAAGTTGCGAATAAGATCGAACAGTAATTCCATGTTATCTGCTCGCTGGAAGAAGACTGAGAAATGGAAAAAAGAAAAAAGTATCCGTTCGCATGTTGTGTTCATCGGTGGAAACTAAATTCTGTGCAAATTATGTTTAAGGAAAAGTTGGAATAATTTCATTCTTTGAAAATATCCGAAATGATTAACAAGGGATTTGAATGAAGTAATTCCGTAGTCCTACGTCAACAATGCGGTCGTATTTCGGAAGTCACGCTCTTCATTCCTCTTCCTCTTCCCTGAAAAGAAACGATGGACCGAACCGACGTGAAGCTTTGTTTTTCCTTAGAGTCTCTATCTCAGATTTGAGATCGAAATGTCAAAATTGCACTTCCATGTGATATTCCATTTACAACACACTATCGATTAGTCGAAGCAAAATTCATTATACACTATGATCAGAAAGTACCGGGATTTTTTTTTATTTAAACGTTTCGTGCATGCAGGAACCATTTTATTTTTTTTTCTTATGTTGGTACGACCTTAAGACGCACATCTGTCAGGTTACAGTGCCATCCGATCATTAGTATCTGTCTGTGCGTCGCAAACGACCGGAAATATGAGCTGACAATTCTTGGATTTTGCAGGATGATAACGCGCCATCGCACCAAGCCCGAATTGTTCTGAATTAAGTAAATGACATCGAGCAAGACATCGACCGGAAGGTGAAGAACGGCAAAAATGAATGCTCCGTCAGTGAAAAAGATCACAAGCGCGTAGTTAAGCAGTTTAGACGTGATCCGAGAAGTTCGGTCCGGTATGTCGCCAATAAGCTGAATTTGTCAAGTTCATTCGTCCAGCGGACCAACCAGCGGGAGGGCCTGCGTACATACAAGGTTCAGAAGGCTCCTAACCGCGACGAAAGGCAAAACATGGTGGGGAAGACGCGAGCCCGGAAGCTGTACACCGAAATGCTGACGAAGCCGCATTGCCTGGTAATGGATGACGAAACCTACGTCAAAGCGGACTTTCGTCAGCTGCCGGGCCTGTTGTTCTTCTCGGCAGAGGACAAATTCAGCGTTCCGGAGGAGATTCGCAAGCAGAAACTATCCAAGTTTGCCAAAAAGTACATGGTGTGGCAAGCGATCTGCTCTTGCGGAAAGCGGAGCGCCCCCTTCGTGATGACCGGCACGGTAAACGGGCAGGTTTACCTTAAGGAGTGCCTTCAGAAGCGCTTACTACCACTATTGAAGCAGCACGAGGGCCCCACCATCTTCTGGCCGGATCTCGCTTTGTGCCACTATTCAAAGGACGTGTTGGAGTGGTACGAAGCCAACGGGGTCACCTTCGTGCCAAAGGAAATGAACCCGCCTAACGCGCCGGAGCTTCGCCCAATAGAGAGATATTGGGCGATTATGAAGCAGGCCCTCCGGAAGAACCCAAAAGTTGTCAAATCGGATGCGGACTTCAAGAGAAAGTGGATTTCTGTTAAAAAAAAAAAGGCAAAACATGGTACAACCTGACGTTGTACAGAACCTTATGGACGGGGTAAAGAAGAAGGTGCGAGCATACGGGCTTGGGCTCGAAGTATGAATAAAAAGAAAATGCCAAAAGTTGTTTAATAGTTTTTATTTTACTATCTAAAATTTTCAAAAGGATTGGTCTACTGGGCGAATTTCTACAGCGTTTTTCCGTGATGCAATTTGATGTGACACACCCTTTAGTTGAAGATCCTAATCTTGCTAAGAGATCGGCTTTTTCATTACCTTCTACCGCAGTGACCAGGCACCCAGTTTAGATTAACTTCATTAGTAGCAGCTAGTTGTTTTAAGGATAGAATACATTCCCAAACTAGCTTTGACTGAATGCTTTCACTGCATTAAGAGCTGCTTGGCTATCTGAGAAGATACAGATATTGGCATACCTGTATTTTCTAGCCAAACCAATATTTGTACATGTTAGAATAGCTTGTATTCTGCTTGAAAAACTGTAGGCCTCTGTCCCATTGGAATTGACATGTCGATTCCTGGTCCAGTAATCCCAGCTCCCGTAGATTACATTTCCTGGACGAGTTTTGGGACCACCTTCTTCCCATTCGTTGCGATTGAATTCAATCACTTTGAAGGGAATGCTGAAGTTAGTCTTTGTTTCCATGCGGTCTTCATTCATGCTTGCTATAGTGTTCAGTTGAAAATCTTTCAGGACTTGTAAATGGGCTGTGAGATCTCTTTCTAGAAAAGGATTTATAAGTTTCTGCCTAAAAGCACCTTCTAGTTGCATGGATCATATTTTGATAATAAATTTGTCTGATATTTATCTCTATTTTGTTTTTTAATAATTCCCGGAACGTTCTGATGATTCGGCAATACTATTCGCAGAGTATGTAGGAAACAAGCTCTGCACTGAGCATATTTCGTACATACTCTGTGAATATATTCTGAAGCAAACAAAATCACACTTCTGCTTAGCACGATAGTCCGTGGGATTTTCGTGTAAACAATGCTTCATATTTTTCAATTAGTTAAAAGTTTGTTTTAACAAAAATATATAATTCATAGATACGTAGAAATATCACCAATCGATTGATGTAAAAATCTCCCAATACGACTCAATTATCCTCAAGATTTGGCCCCGTGCGACTTTTTTTTGTTACCAAACATCAAAAAGTCATTCGCCGAGCAGAAATTTGAGTCGACACTTTTAAGCGAATTTAAAGTATTGTAAGATGATGTCAAGAAATGTCCTAAATATTTATTTTGGGTGTCGCCTTGATTCATTGCGTAATGGTAAGAAAATCCTAAATGGATGGCGAGCAGGCCAGAGATTATGGGTAGGTAACTCATTCAAGATGTAGTGTAAATTTTTATGTAGGTTCCGTGATTTCTCAATTTAATGGAACCTTCATGCGCAATATATACGCACCCCAAAGATGCCCAATAGAGTAGTTCCACCAGATGATGGATTTAGCTACGGAAATGCTCGTGGGCCAAAAGTGGGAGTGAAGTATGAGCTTTAAAGTGGGGGAAGTAACTATTGAAACGAAAAAGTTCAAAACCCTCCACAAACTTTAGGTGAGCTGGATGTCCTGTTGTCAACCGATTGCACCACTAGCAATGGCCGAGAATCCATAATTGACATCAGCTTCTCCGTCCGTCGCTGAAGGTAGATGTGAAGTGTTTGAGGTATGACTATGAAGTGACCGGTATAGCATCTGCCATCGTAGCTCTGCGGCCCCAAAATCGACAAGAGATACGAGCGGTAATGGAAAACGAAGCTTTTCGATTGGGAATATTCCTTCGGAGCACTTCGCGTACACAGCATCCACACACAGACCAAATCTTTAATTATAGCTTGTAACACTTCCAGACCGCGAAGATTCGAGACGAACGGCGCACATACGATACTTACTGGTGAAACCTAACATCCGGCAGCCTCCGTGCTAGATGTCTCAATTCCAGCAGGCACGTACAAGAAGCTAGAGCTGCTGGATGTAGCGAGGAGCGTTTGATTGAGCAATTAAGTATTGAGGATTGAGCAAGTTAAGAGCTGTGTCGAGACACGAGAGGGAAAACACATTCTGTAACGTGATGGTGAAGATCGGGGGTTCAGCGACATTTGTGGAAACGCACCCATAGAAATTGAAGGTGTTCGTGGGGCATTCTTCCCGAAGTACCTAAGTACCTAACGATGTGGTCAACTACACCATATTGTTTGAATAAAAGAAGCTTAAAACTTGCAGTTCATTTGCCTCTAGCCAGTAGCAGTGCAAAGTTCCAATGGAATTCTCAACATTTCAAAGCTATGACGTGACGATCCAAGCGATCTCGCGTACGTTCGAAAAAATCCAGAAGTTGGTGTTGCCGTCGAAGCCTGAACAATCGTCGCGAAATCCAGCTTCCCTATATCTGCTGGATACACTCAAGAAACTATTGAAGAGAATCATCCTCAAAAAGTTAACGAAATTCACGAAGAGCGAACGTGAGCTGTCGAATGAAGTTCTGATTCGGAAAATCAAGGTGGATGCTATCCGAATGATGTAACGGAATAAGATCGATATTGTGCTGTGATAACAATCAACGTCAAGAACACTTGAGAGAACACGCACACTTTTTGAAAGGCAAATTGCTTATAATGAATTTTTCCACATTCCTCGGCAGTATACGCTCGTAAGTTGGCAGCGCATGTGGAGTGGTGATGAGTTCGGTCGTTGGTTACACACGATTATCCCTAAGGTCTCGACGAGTGCATGGTTCAAGGGATTGAATGTAGGTCGTGATTTCATTCGCGTGATATCTCGGCTTATGTCCAATCACTACAACCTAAACGCGCATCTTTATCGCATTGGGCTCGCAGCAAACAATCTTTGTGATTGTGGCGATGGCTACCACGACATCGAGCATGTTGTCTGGTCGTGTATCCGGTTCCATGCTGCTCGCTCTCAGCTCTCTAGAGCACTGAGAGCACAAGGCAGACAATCGGATATCCCCGTCCGGGATATCTTAGGTAGCCGTGACCCTGATCTTCTGCTTCATCTATACCTGTTCCTCAGAAACGCCGATGTCAACGTTTAATGATGTTTCCTTCGTTGTGTCCCCGTTTCATATCTCTCCTATCCAAACGATAAACTTTTACTTAGTCGCGGCAATACATACACACACTCTTTACAGATGCACGGGCCGAAGGTTGTGCAGTCCACTGATCATTCAACAAGAGCCAAAGGTTGTACCGCTCATGACAACTCTACACGAGCTGATGATTGCGCCGGCTAGTGACCATTCTATCCTGGATTCCTCGAGTCGAGAAAGACGCACCACGCTAGATATGGGGTACAGACTAGGGGGGCGTTGCGTTGCATTAATGGTCAGCTGCATCCCAATAGGAAGTATCCCGTGTCGGGCACACGTACAGAGCATCGAAGACTGCGACATACCAATTATGAGAACACTTGTAATACTAACCTCGAGCCAACCGCGAGTAATCGGTTACATATTACTAACATAGTTGTAAGACAAAAATTGTCAAAATATTGCACTCCCGGCCCCGTCAGGCTAACGCCACATGTGCCTGAATAAAATATATATTTTGGGGAAAAAAAAAGAACACTTTCAATTGTGCCAGCTAGAAGGCCATCGTAACTTCGTGACCATCACGACGCCGAAGGGAAGTACCTGGTAAAATATGTCAAATTAGTTACTTTCAGAATCGATTTCTAGTTTACAAGATGCGGTGGGAGTGCGATGAAGATCACGGCAGGTGTTCTACAAGAGTCTACTCTTAGTTCTACTATTTGGAACATAATGTACGACTGTATGTCAATGCTGAAGCTATCCAGAGGTGTAGAGAAGTTGAATTTGTGACTAATTTCGTATTAAAAATAATATAAGAAGAGAATATATTAGCGATCAAAGCGATCAACGTAACTGGGAACTAAATGTAGGAAGTGAAACCACGAATAGCCCATCGCAAAACAAAAGTGCCGATGGTGGGTAACTACAAAACGGGGAACTGGACGTTATAACCTTTAAATTAAAATACTTGGACGTAAACATTAACTGAACTAAACTGCTAAACATCAATAGCCACGTCCACTACGCATACGAAACAGCGGCGAAGGTCATAAATGTGGTAGCCAGGATCATGTCGAACAATTTTGGACCAAGTAGTAGCAGAAGGCATCTTCTGGCTGTTACATCGTTGGAAGTTCCAGTCTGCGGTGGCTGCTTCAGAAAGTATCTTCACATGTTCGGTAACGCAACATCGTCACTCTATCCGGATTGTAGAAATGTAAAGGAAATCCCAAAAGACGTGATCTTTCTAGGTTCAAGTTCCGAAGCAGTTCAAAGAGATATGCCTTCTCTGTGCATATACAATACAGTTGATGGAATGTGTCGACTGAAAAGCACATGAAACGCCGTCAGCTAAAGCTGTGATTTCGCACATTTATCACGAAATTCACAGATGGGAAACGATTTTAATGGATAGATGTGTGGGATCGTATCTGAACAGTCTCTGTGTTCTCATTTCAAAGATGGAATAAATATATTAGTAGCTCATTGGGTCTAGCATATTGAAGTTCAGTGACATTATTTTGTATGAAAAAAGGGGTTTTCAACCCATAAGCCTAGGTTTCGAACGGCAAAAGTTATTAAAAAATATGGAAAAAGATCTCGGGCAAATTATACGACCTTTGTTCAAATGCGGCGCTATGGATCATATGGAATCGAGGCACCAATACCTGTTTATAACACATCGTGGAGTTTCCGTAGCTTTTTCGGTTTCGATGATTACCAGCACACAATAAACTTCGTACTTGTTGTGATGCGAAGCTTGTAACTTGTCTTTCAAAAGGTATTATTTTGTTAAAAATTGTGAATTGTGAATTGTGTAGACTAGTTTGATTTGTGAAAATCAAACTAGTCTACAAATCAGCTCGAACGAACCCAAAATCCAGAATCGATTTTTTTTATTCATAGTCTGGATCAACTTCGTTTATATCAAAGGTGTTACGATTCGACGTTCGAGAACTGCAAAGCATAAAAGAGAATACCTGGAGTTGAAACATAATCCCTTTCAACTTAATCTAAATCAAATATCAAGCCGTTTCTCCTTAAAGATCCCCAGCAACACTGATACTCTTTCTTTCCAGTCTGGTGGTTCTCTTTGAGTTTCGTTCCCCCCCGCAAAAGTGCTGTTCCGGTGGCGATGCTCTGATCCACTTCTATAGAATCCAGTGTATTTTCCCCCAGAATCCGACCCACTCTTTTGTTCTACCACGAATCTATCCCCAACGTTCTCAAGGGAGCAACTTTGAAACAAATAAAAATCAAATTCCTCGACGATGCAAGACAACCCCTTGAATTGATTCGCCCCTAAGACAAAAATTCCTCACTCAGCTCGAACACACCGGACGGCACGGAGGGGGGCTGAAGAAACGCGGGAGAGATAATTCAAATTACGCACTTTGTTATTAAATCTATTAATATCGAACATCGGTCCGTACAGAGCATCCTGTAGCACATTGGTCACATTAAATAGCTTCATCATCGCCACAGAGGCCCTGCGGAAAGCTTCCCGAAGGCGACCAACAGCAACTGACGACGCCTTTCTTTGTTGTGTGCCGAGCATCTTTTGTGTGGTGCCACCGAGGAAAAGGGAACTTTTCCTAAGATTCGCCCAGCAGCCGGAAAAAAAGGATAATCGAATGGGAGCGGCGGGACTTCAACCCCCCAGCCCTCTCCTACCGCATGCTATTTTCTTAACCCGGCCGCAGCAGTATCGAAAATGTGTTACATTACACCAGGACCAATGGTATTTTAATTACTCTAATAGGATAGTCATTAATGGCACAAGGCACAAGGTTGTCGGATCCGAGCCCGGCCGGAGAGCGGCTGGAGTACTTCGGGGAGGCTGGGACCATTGCTGGGGGAAGCGGTGGCTGATTTTCCGTGTGTCGGCTTTTAGTTGCTGGTAATTTATCTAATGACTTTGTCATTTATCAAAAATATTGCCCCGTTTCGGACGGTTGGACGTTTTTACCGGGTCTTCTTCACCGGAATGAAGACGATGTGCTCTGCCGACGTCTTTTGGTGGTAATCACAAGCGGGAAGGGGTTTGGATCAAAGGGAAAGATTATCGTCGGGTGTTGGGGAGGGAGTTGAAGGTGGTGGTGTTGAAGTATGGATGAGATTTCGTGAGTCAAAGAACATGAAATGTCGAAACATTGGTGTAAACTTCAAGATTTAGAGCTTTGAAAGAAACCCGTAAAATCGTTATGGACTATAGAACAACTTGCAAAAAAGTCAATCATTTGACTGCTTTTGAGTCAAATGGCCGACTTTCGGTGGCAAAATGTCTGTTTTACTCACTTAATGTATTTGTCAGATCGAATTTTGTCATCGTTAAGCAATTTTTAAAAAAAGGTAAATTTCATGTGGCCAAATATATTGGAAGTAGTCAGATCAAGCTAGTGCAGGGATTACCTATCTAAACAAAATTGTTCAATGAATTTTTTAGAATTTAATTTTAGTACAATTTTCTGTCACAATTCTGTAGAAAACATTTCCAGGTTATTTTGAAACTCAGATTCTTTGTGCAGAACTTGATAACATCACTTCTATATGATAATTTATATAACAGTTTTATATAAATTAAAATTATCCTAATAACCAAATTGACTAGTCATTCTGGATTAATAAGGACCATGAATAAGTTCTCATTTGTTAATCGTAAACAACGCAAGTCTTTAATAATATAACCCATCGCTGACCACTACTATTTTCCATTTTTAATAATGAAAATTTATATTGTTAAAAAATATAAAATACTGGATTAAAAAAACAGAAATCTCAAATTCGAAAATATTCAGAAATTCAGAAATTTAAATAAATCATTCCAAAATACCTACAATTCATCCATCTGAAATATTGAAAACTAGCGTCAAAAACCCTGAAATTTGAAACCCAAAAATATTAACTCCATTATTTTAAAAAAGAAATGGAAATCTAAAAATTCAAGATTTAAAAAAATTAAAAATCTGGAATCTGAAAAAGCTAAAATCCAAAAAAAAGAACTGCCAAAATATTATATCCAAAAATTATAAATCATTCTTCAAAAAAAAAAGCTCAAACATCCAAAATACTGAAACCTGAAATCGAAAGACATAAATTTCGGAAATTTAACACGTTGAGCCCAGGGGCCCTAGGGGCCGACGTTGAACTTTTTGATAGGAAAGCTGCTGACTGACTGGGACTGAGAGTTAGAAAATAATAAAAAAATATATATAAACGATTTGTTTTCGGATGTTTTACGAAATGTACCTGCTTCCTAGTCGAATTGCTGACTATTTTCTATTTATACAATAAGTATCTTTGGGAACTGGAACCGACACTGATATTGTGCAAATGCTCTTGATGCGCGCTGAATGGGAAGCGCAGCAAGAAGAAATCGTGTTAAATTCTGAAAATTTCGGAAACCGTTGTTCCGAAGGAATCTTAAACTAAAAAATCAGAGATTCTTGATGTGAAACACAACTAAAACATAAAAGCCAAAACCAAAAAATCCAACCAAACCAAAACATATGATCCACTGTTCAAAAGAAATTCAATATTCATAAATATGGTGTCAAAAAGATAGAACACAAATATTAAGAATCCTCAAATTAAAAATTATGGAATCCAAATTTTTTTTTAAGTTCTTAAAAAAATAAATTTTGAAATCTCAACCCAGAAATTGAGAAAAAAAAATATGAAATTCAAAAGCCTTAAATCCAGACGACATAAGTTTCAAAAATATTAAATTCAAAAATCTGAAATATATTATTGAAAAAAACTAAAATCTGAAATCGAAAAACTTAATAAAAAAACAAAATAACAGTTATACAAAAGGCGAAAATACTAAATCATAATTCCAAAAAATCTGAAAATAAAATCCAAAAACCCTAAATTGAAAAAATAAAACCCTTTATCCAAAAACCAAAATCCAGAAATTTTAAAGCCATTATTTCAAAATATCTTAACTTCGAAAATCGAAATATTCAAAACATGAAATAAACAAAAATCTGAAATGGAATAAGCTAAAACAAAAAAAAATCTTCAATTAAAAAATCTGAAATCAAAAAAGCTAAATTTCAAAAATATAATATCTCAAAATCTGAAAATAAAATCCAAAAACCCAAGATCGATAAACTAAAATCCTATACCCAAAAACCAAAGTCCAGAAGTTTTAAGGCGATCTTTTCAAAATATTTAAAATTCGAAAATCGAAAAATTCAAAACATGAAATAATCAAAAATTTAGAAAGGAAAAACTCAAAACCCAAAAACTGTGATTCCAAATTCTGAAATCGATTGAGCTAAAATTCAAAAATTAGACCCTAAATTTGTAGGTTCAAACAAAACAATCAAGATTCGAGAAAAATAAAAATTTAAAATTCTAAAAAGCTGAAGTCTAAAATCCAAATAAAAATAAATATATTATTAAAAAAAACAAAAATTCAAAAATTGAAAAATTCAATACTTAAAAAAAATTCAATACTTAAAACAAATCTGAATAAAAATCCCGAAAGCTAAAATGCAAAATGAAAAAAAAAATCCATCATCAAAAAATTGAAAAAAAATTATGAATCTGAGATTGAAAAGATTAAAATACCAAAAATTAAAATGTACTGCTAAACGAGATTATTAAGTCCGAAAAATTTTAATTCATCATTTCAATATAGGGTAAATGATCTTGGGGACAAACCATTTTTGTGTTTTTGTGTTGTGTGTTTTTTTTTTTTTTTTGGGTGTTTTCATGCAAATAGTAATTGCAAGTCGATTTTTCTTTATGAAAATCACACATAATCGATACGAGTTTGGGTTTGTTGAAAAACCCCATGTCTCTAGTTGCTAATACTACCATAAGGTGTTGAAATTATTAAAATTTTTATGTTTTTTAACGATTTTCCATAAAGAGGAATGGAATCATGGTTTGCCCAAAAAAAGATCATGGTTTGTCCAGTTTTAGAAATCACCATTTTTGAATGAAAATATTCGAATTCACAAGTAGATGTTGCATTTATCATTGCTTGAGTTTACTGTCATCATATTGATCCATTCATAATTTAGGCTTTCTTCAGAATATTGCCTTTTCTTGAGCATTTTAAAAGTGTTACCCTCAACACACTCAATACAGAGAAGCTTTGTTTCTGCTATGCGCGATGGACACAATAAACAAACTGCAGCGCGTCAAGTGGTTGCCCTAGAAATCATGTGGACAAAATAACATTATTAAATTGGACAACTCATGATCAGAATCGAGTTCATCAAAATGCGTTAATTTAATGGTTTAGCTATGTAAATCTGATACAAATGGTGTACAAGCATGATGTTTACAATATTTGTATGTGTTATAATACAGAAAAGGTCTGAATACGAGCCAAATAATCATCTGGTGAAGAAGGTGTATTTTAAAATCCTTTAAAACATGATTCCGTTAAAATATACTATAATACTACAGTAAATCATGACCATGATCAGACCATTTTATTTATATGTTTTGAAACATTCGAATGCCTTATTTTACACAGGAGCGCTGAATTAGAGCATTCAAAAAAGTGGACAAACCATGATCATATTTTCGACTGGACAAACCAAAATCATTTACCTTAATTTAATGTTCAAATCTAAAACCAAAATAATTCAAAATCTGAGAATTATAAATTGATTATTTTACAACACCTCAAATTTACAAATCTATAATTCGAAACCGAAAAACTAAAAATCAGAAAACCTGAAATCTGAGAAATATAAAACCTAAATTAGAAATCTAAGAATTCGAGATTTAAAAAAAATCAAAAAAATAAAATCCTCATAGCTAAAATATAAAACAAAAAAAAATCCACTGTTTCAAAAATATCTAATATTCAAAATCCATTTAAAATTGCAAAACTAATATAATCTAAAAATCTGGAATACGAAAATTGTAAACCAATCATTGAAAAATAATCGAAAATATGAGATAAAAAAATCTAAAAATCTAAAAATATGAAATCTTAACCTTAAAATATGAAAAGCAAAAAACGTAAAAAAATCTTTATTTAGAGAAATCTAAAATTCAATACAAAAAACTCGAAAGATTTAAAGCTTCCTTTAACAAAGAAAAGAAGGATAAGAAGTTGAAGCCGTAGTCCACTCACGGTTCAGCATTCCTCCAACTGAAAGCATTCTGACTATTTGTGTGCTTACCCACCCGTACCGTTAATAAGAAGCAACTAATACATGGACGATGGCATTTTGTTATATTCCTCTGCGAATCAGTTGTACGTTAATCGATCGCTCGGAATGTGAACGCAGAGAAAAATCACTGCAACATATGGACGGACACTGTGGCGAGAGGAAATATTGCAATTTAAGCCCCACCCGATGGCAATTTGTTGCCACGGCCAGAGCGTAAAAGCAAAGTTTTGTAGTTCTGCAAAAGCATTTGCAACTTATGTTAGTCATACTCCCGTCTGCAGCCAACATCAAAAAGCGGCGAAATTTTGTTCGCAACTTTGAATCCAAGGGGGAATTCGATGAAATTACATAAAGCGTCGGTGTAATGGAGAGGGCTCATGTAATTTTTACTTCATACGCGCACATTGTTGTTGTTTTTATGCGTTGCCAAATGTAGATTGTAACCATTGAGTTATTTTAATGGTTTCAGAGCTTTGTTCTTCGGTGGTAATCTGAAGGTGAAAAATTGTTGTAACAAAGAGTTCATTCTTAAATTTCTCACCAGCAGTCATTTAGTAGTCCTACTTTCACAATGCGTGCGTGCTTTGGAGGTGTATATGTTGTATATGTGATATCTATTCCATCGTTTTATGTTTTTTTGAATGAAAAATTGACAAAACGCTGAAGTGAAAACTCAACTTCAATTCAACATGTCAACAAGTATTTCAGTAACGACAAAAATATCAAAATATTTCCGAAAACAATTTAAGTTTCCATAAGACAATACCGCTGTTTATACAAGCAAGAAACCAAACAGTGGACCAGAGACCAGAAAAAAAATATGCCGGACTCGGACCCGGACAATCTTTGAGCGATTAACACCGAGGTTAAGAAATATGCTACTGTAGAAAAGCTCAAGACTGCGATTTCGGAGTCATGGAAAAATGTTGAGAAAACTGTTCTGCAAAATTTGGTAAGTTGTATTCCCGAACGAATTTTTGAATTAACTAACCAAAAAGGAAAGTCAATTAAGGTTAAAAAATTGTTTATTTTGATCAAATGTATGAAATTCAACATAGTCTTATTATAACTGGGAAACAAAAATAAGTATATTCAAATCTCAAATGACACTCAAATCTTTCACACTGATTATGGAAGATTTTGAGGATGATCTTATAGAAGTTGGAAGGTGCGTAGACAATAACATTAAGAATATCAATTGTGCTTCCACTGCTTACAGACGAATTTGAATACATTCAAACGCTCAAAATCGATTTATAGCAATTCCGAAAAAATCACGCTCCGCTGCGTCCCGAAAAACGCTTCCGTCTTCGATCATTGCAAATGGATTTCGCCTCAGCTGTTTACATTTAATTAAAAACAAAAGCACTCTCAAGACCGGCGAAGAAGAGTGGCATTAGAAGCCAAGATCACTTACCGAGATTATCGTTACTGCTGCTGATGCTGCTGAATAGAGCTCATCGAGAAGGACTCATTGAAGGGGTTTCCTTATTTTTCAAAATTAACCCTTTCTTCATTCAATCCGCCTCGGCGCACTCTCTCATATGCAGGATGAAGGCTGACGGCGGAAGCGGGCGGTTGTGGCGCGGTTGAGAGTGTATTAAATTCAGATTTTTGATGAATTTTTCATTATCTTCAACCCCCTTCCTAGCTACCCCTACGGCTCGGGGAGCTAGAGCTAGGCGATTCCTAGAAGCTCTTATCGTAAAAATGCTCCTTCAGGACAAGTGCGAGAGACAGCAGCGGAGCCAAATGACGACGTCTACCCTCATCTGTCTTATTAACTCGCAGATTCCGCGGAATGGGGTTTGGTATTCGTTCGTTCGCTGGTAATTTTTCCTGGCTGCGTCGAGGAGGTATGGCTGATTTTTTGATGAATTTTAGATTATTCGTAAAAAGCCCCAACACCTAACCCGTTGTGTGGCGCCCACTCGAATACATGGAAATGTACTTTGTCGGTCGGATTGGTCAGGGTCGGACTAATGAGCGAACACCCCAGTCCCCATTGACATGTTCGGCTCCAACCCTGTGCTTCCTAGGTTGTAACGCAAATCTAATGCCTCGGAAGAAAGGGTTAAGACAAGATGCTGAGATGAACGAGGCGGTTAGCGACGGCAACGGTGGGTTCAAATTCAAATATGCATACATAATGTGAGGCATCCCGCGGCGGCTGCGAGTAAAAAAGGCGAATGAACCACAACCCGTTCGCTGTATTGCACACTGTGGAAAGGAACCAAATTCGGGTACCTTCTTCCCTCTTTTTCGCCCAGGGCTTCACCTCTGGTGTCCCACACTTCAGCGCCGCCACGACAACGAAGCCGACGACGAATCGACGGAGATAAAGCAGAAAGCCGCGTGTGCAATATATTGAAATAATATAAAATACAACGCAAGAATTTGATATGATAAAGAATCCATTATAAAATATAATAAAACTCACTCTGGTGTTTCTTTTCCGGCATCCAGCTACACTCCTCCTCACCACGGAAGCTGCTGGCTGACGACCGAGCTGAGCTTCGTATCTCCTGCGGTGGGTGGGGAGTGGAAAAAAGGGTTACTGCGAACGTGTAGGATACGTGTGCGGGTTTTATCTCCATTCTTTTGGCTTTGCACGTACATAAAATCCGCTCGTCTCGGCATCCCGAAGGGTGGATGAGAGGAGAAATTTTATGAAATTGGAAAATTCGCTACTTCCACAATTATATTAATTACGTCGGCATCGGGGTTCGGGCATGAGCCGGGAAAGGACGGCGATGTTTGCTCACGCGATGAAGGAAGCCGGAGATTTTCCCATTGGTAGGATCAAGGAAAAAGGGCTGACGGTTGGATGACGTGTCATGTGACGCGTGTGAGTCTGTGCATCGTCAGTGGAATTAGGAGTTTTTTTTCGTAAGGATCGGGATGTGAGTGGATTACGGCGGGATGAGTTTTCTTTTGCTACACGACAAGGCAGGATTTCTAATACAATTGGTGGGGGATCATTTAACCATAATCCAGCATCTACTGTTCGATCTTATGTTAGATATCGATCAAAGCATATATGGATCTAGGCGTTCTTCCGAGTGTGGTGTAAGTCTTTTTTTTTATTTATTTAAATCATTTATTTTTACAGGCTCAGTTACATAGGTTTAAAGGAGCCGAACTCCTTACTGTATTGTTACTAGTATATATACATTTTTCCTTAATTCTAATGTTAATAATATAGGAAACCGATTACTCGCGGTCAACTCGAGTTTAGAAGGGTGACATATTTTCTTCAGGAAAAGGAGGGGATATAAGGATATGTTGACAATGATCACACTCACACTCTCAATCACACTCATCACACTCAATTCTTAAACCTATCTTATATCTAATATGTATTTACATTTCATCTTATTCTTAAGAAGGGATCCGATCTCTCACAAAGGAAAAGGAAAAGGAAAAACTAAGGGTATAAGGACAATCACACACGAAGATCGATAGCGTTAAGGAATACATATATTTGGGACATGTAATCAAGGTCTAACCGAGCCAACACGTCTCTCACTGGCACCATGGGCTGCCTTCCTCGGGCCCGAAGGGTGACTACTAAATTCGATCTGGCGACAAGATACAGCTCGCACGACCAAACAACGTGCTCGATGTCGTGGTAACCTTGGCCACAAACACAAAGATTGTTGTCGGCAAGATTAATACGAAAGAGTAGCGCATCTAACGAACAGTGATTGGACATGAGTCGGGAGAAGGTGCGAATAAAGTCCCGACTCAAGTCCAGACTTTTGAACCATGGTTTGAGGCTAACCTTAGGGATAATCGAGTGGAGCCACCGGCCCAATTCATCTTCATTCCACTTGCGTTGCCAGTTAGCGATGGTATTTTTGCGGACTAAAGAATAAAATTCATTGAAGGCGATTTGACGCTGATAAATATCGCCTTCAATTGCACCTACCTTTGCTAATGAGTCAGCCCTCTCATTACCCAGAATTGAGCAATGTGAAGAGACCCAGACAAAGGTAATGACATAACAGCGTCTGGATAAAGCACTCAAAATTTCTCGTATTCTCTCAAGGAAGTACGGCGAGTGCTTTGCCGGCCTCACTGAACGGATAGCTTCGACATAGCTAAGACTATCCGTTACAATGTAAAAGTGTTCAACCGGTCGTGAGGCGACGCTGTCCAGCGCCCAGTGTATTGCTGCCAATTCAGCAATATACACTGAGCAAGGATTCTGAAGACTGTGTGAGGTGCTAAAAAATTCGTTGAACACTCCAAATCCTGTGGACTCGTTTATAGTGGACCCATCAGTAAAGTACATATTATCACAATTGATACCCCCATACTTTTCATCGAAGATCGTTGGAACGATCCTCGATCGTTGGAACAATCCTCGATCGTTGGTAATCTGAATATCCATGGATATCTTGCTTCATGGACAGATCAAAATGCACAGAGGAATTGATGTAGTCAGAGAAACAAACACGGTTGGGAATATGCGAAGAAGGATCAACCTGCATGGAGACGAATTCATGATATGAGCTCATGAATCCAGAATGAAAATTTAGCTCGATCAGCTGCTCAAAATTTCCGATCACCAATGGGTTCATAACCTTACACCGGATGAGGAACCGAAGAGATAATAAATTGAAGCGATCTTTTAGTGGGAGTAGGCCTGCCAAAACCTCGAGACTCATGGTATGCGTTGAGGGCATACATCCCAACGCGATACGGAGACAAAGATACTGAATTCGCTCGAGTTTAATGAGGTGTGTTTTGGCAGCTGATTGAAAACAGAATCTGCCATACTCCATCACTGAGAGAATAGTTGTTCGATACAACATTATAAGATCTTCGGGATGGGCTCCCCACCAGGTGCCGGTAATTGTACGGAGAAAGTTTATTCTTTGTTGACATTTTTTACTCAGATACCTAATATGGGCCCCCCAAGTACATTTAGAGTCGAAACAGACCCCAAGATACTTGAATGACATAGCATGAGTGATCGGTTTACCCAAAAGTTGAAGCTTTGGTTTTGCTGGTCTATGCTTCCTAGAAAAAACCACCATCTCTGTTTTCTCCGTGGAGAATTCGATCCCTAGCCCAATGGCCCAGGTTGAAAAATTGTTCAAAGTATCTTGTAAGGGTCCTTGCAGGTCGGATTCGTTTGATCCTACGACAGACACCACTCCATCATCTGCAAGTTGTCTTAGGCTGCAATTTTGTGTAAGGCAATTGTCGATGTCGCTTACATAGATGTTGTACAAAAGGGGGCTTAAACATGAGCCCTGGGGGAGTCCCATGTAGGAGACCCGACTTACTGTCGAATCCCCGTGAGAAAAATTCAAATGTTTCTCACAAAGCAAGTTATATAACATATTATTCAATAGAGGCGGCAGACCCCGAGAGTATAATTTGTCTGACAGGACCTCTATTGAAACAGAATCAAAGGCCCCCTTTATGTCCAAGAATACTGAAGCCATTTGTTTTTTCTCGGCGTAAGCCATTTGAATTTCTGAAGAAAGCAACGCAAGACAATCATTCGTCCCCTTGCCCCTGCGGAACCCATATTGGGTATCTGAGAGTAGGCCATTCGTTTCAACCCATCGATCAAGGCGAAACAAGATCATTTTCTCCATCAATTTCCGTATACAAGACAGCATTGCTATTGGGCGGTACGAATTGAAGTCGGACGCGGGTTTTCCGGGTTTTTGAATAGCTATAATTCGCACTTGTCTCCAATCATCTGGAACAATATTATGCTCCAGAAACCGATTGAATAAATTCAACAAGCGATGTTTCGCCACATCAGGGAGGTTTTTCAGCAAGTTGAACTTAATTCTATCCGATCCCGGAGCAGAATTGTTACAAGAAAGGAGAGCAAGGGAGAATTCTACCATCGAAAACTCGGAATCAAGATCGCACCTATCTTGTGGTATATCTCGAACAATTTTTTGCACTGGAGCGGAATCGGGACAAACCTTCCGTGCAAAATTAAAAATCCATCGATGTGAATATTCTTCGCTTTCATTCGTTGAAGAGCGATTTCTCATGTTTCGAGCCACTTTCCATAATTTTTTCATTGACGTTTCTCGTGACAAACCTCCCACGAAATTTCGCCAATAAGCACGTTTTTTCCCTTTGATCAAGTTTTTAAATTGATTTTCAAGGTCCAAATACGTTTGAAAATTCTCAATGGTTCCACGTTTCCGAAAAGCTTTAAATGCATTCGATTTATCTCCATAAAGCTTGAAACACTGGCCATCCCACCATGGATTGGGAGGCCTTCGACGAATAGTGGAACCTGGGATGGGTTTCGTTTGAGCGCGAACCGCGCTGTCATAGATCAAACGAGAAATGAAGTTATACTCCTCCAATGGAGGCAAACCATCTCTGGAATTGATGGCTAGAGCAATCGCGTCCGCATATTTTTTCCAGTCAATGTGTCTTGTGAGGTCGTATGCCATGTTTATTGATTCAGAAGAATTCAACCCATTGGTGATAGAAATTTTGATTGGCAAGTGGTCACTACCGTTGGAATCCTGGATTACATTCCACTTGCAATCTAACGATAGTGAATTCGAGCAAAGCGAGAGGTCAAGAGCACTTGGGTTAGCAGGAGGTTTAGGTACACGTGTTGTTTCCCCAGTGTTCAAAACGGTCATATTGAAGCTGTTACAAAGGTCATGTATCAACGATGAACGATTGTTGTCGTACGGTTCCCCCCAGGCAGTTCCGTGAGAGTTGAAGTCTCCCAAGATCAATCGTGGCTCAGGAAGGAGTGAGCACATGTCAACAAGTTGCTTGCGGCTAACCGCAGCTCTCGGAGGCCAATACAAGCTGACTATACAGAGGTCTTTGCCTCTGATGTTTGCATGACAAGCAACAGCTTCGATCCCTCCAATAGGTGGAAGGTCAATTCTAAAAAATGAGTGACACTTATTGATCCCCAATAGTACCCCTCCGTATCTGTCATCGCGGTCCAAGCGTATTATATTAAAATCATGGAAAGAGAGATCATTTTGAGAAGAGAGCCAGGTTTCGGACAAAGCAAAAACATCACAATTGAGTTTATGAATTAGAAATTTGAATGTATCCAATTTAGGGATAAGACTACGACAATTCCACTGTAAAACAGTGATATCTCCGACCTCTCTATTTAAATTAGACATCAAGAGAGATAATCATTGCAAGTAGGGGCCATGTTTGCATCATTTGCTGCAAAATTGTCTTTAGTACTGGAAGCATTGCGGTGACAATGGTTCTGATGGAGTCGGAAACATTAAAACACGTGAAGATTTGATCCACAAGGTCAGACAACTTTATAAATCCCGATTGGGAAGTTGAACTCGACGGAAAAACAGGGACAGTTGGGGTTTTTGATGTTCCCTCGAGTGCTGGGTCGTTCGAAGGTGAACTATTACCACGGAGGCCAGGAGGGACCTGATTTTGCTTATCCGCTGCACTCGATTTTTTGGGCAAGCTAACAGGGGGTATCACCGGAGGGACTTGTCCTTGAAGGTGTAAGTCTTGGAATTCCATAAGTAGCATGAGTGTGAGTTGTTTTTGTTGTATTGGCCGTCTGATAAATATGAAATATAAGGCTGTCTAACTTGAAACAATAATGACTGCTGAATAGCAAAGCATTATGTTTGCTTAGAACAAGCGCCCAAATTGCAAACTGAAACATATAATAAGTTTATTTTTCTCAAATTTAACTTACTAAAAAAAGGTTAGCCACTCTCGATTGACGATAGCGCAACATGAAACCATTGAGTAGCGTTAGAGTGATGAGTCCCAAACTCTGTAAAACCATAAGAACCCCCAAAATAGCAAGGTGTGAAGGGACCCGTCCCGAGGAATGGATAGCCGAGGGTATTTAACCCTCTACAGCCCAAGCCCGCCTTTAGACGGGCTTCGCGGATTCTCTTTTCAAATTATTCGGACATTATTTTCAATGTTTATCCCCACTAGAACGTCTTTAGAATATTTTCATTTATCACATATATACATTGGTTTTATGCTGGCAGCTTTCTGCTAGGAGTATTTTATGTTGAAAGTTGGAAATTCGAGATAAAAGTGGAGTAGGTTTTTTAGATAAATAAAAAATTTGGGCGGTAGAGGGTTAAAAAATACTTCGTCTATAACGGACCCTGTGGGATACCAGGGCACTCTGTACAGTAAGCTGCCCTCGCTGTGTTATTGTAGAGATCTATCTCAGTGGATTGTTGTTTCTCTAGCTACACAAATAATGAAAGCAAAACGTTAATCATTCTAGTCCAAAAAAAAATAGAGGACATTCAAGTGCCTGTTCAACTGTTAGCAATATCTCAAGTAGCTAAAACTTATTAACTGAACCACGGATTCTGCTGGGACTTTTCAGAACTTCGCGCTAACAGCAATCTTTCGGACATGAATCTAGACAAACTGGCGAAAGTTATAGCTAGAGCTTGTGACGCTACCATGCCGGGGGAGCTGGAGCCAAAGAACAAACTGCGTCCAGCTGACTGAACGAGCCGTTCTGCAATTTCAACTATAGTTGCCTCATCACCAGAATGTGTTGTAGCGGTATTATCTGTATTCTTATTTAACTTCCCACGATCCCAATTCCTCATCTTTTTTCCCACGCATGATTTTTCTCATTTCACATTGAGTTAGATGCATTTAACCAATATCTCAAACCCACATCAAACCACAAAAATATTTCCCATGCTGTAACACGGCGCTTGTTGTATAAAACCGTCGCAAGCGTCCGATGTTTTGTTTACAACACAATAAGATAGCGCTTGGTTATGCATCTGTTCTCTTCTTTTTCCACATTCTTTCTTTATCAAATAAATAGCTCACGGAATTCTTGTGTAGAGTTGTAAGGAAAACCTAGTACTTAAGCAGACGATTGTAAAAAGTGATAAGTTAGATCAGACAGAACAAACGCAAGTTAACACGCAGTCGTGTTTACGTTTATTTTACCAAATTACCATTACCAATTACCAAAAGTATCACGCGCCCCCCATGACAGCGGAACATGTCTAATGGCGACCGTGACAGGACTCTGTCGCAAATATTCTCTTTTCGTAATACCCTTCGTTGTTTCTATACTCGTAGCTGCTTAAGTTGCCCATTATTGATAGCGAGGTTAGGTAAGCACACAGTGCACCCGTGGCCGAGTGGTTAGCGTCTCACATTATCCTGCCGGGTGTTCGGATTCGATTCCCGTTCTGGCCGAGGGATTTTTCGTCAAAGAAATTTCCTTCGAATTGCACTGTGGTCACGCGTATTCTAGCGCTTGCCCCTCGGAATACATTCAAGGCGTGTTATTTGGCTTAAGAAATCTCAACTAAGTATTAATAAATGACGCTAGTTAATGCATACGTTGAGACGGCAAAAGTTCCACAGGGAACGTTAACGCCATTCAAGAAGAAGAAGGCAAGCACACAAATGGACAAAACAAATGTATGGGAAAATTAGTTTTCAGTTTTCAGCAATTTAAACACGTTACACATAAGGGGAGTGTATGGCATATCAAACAAATCTTAGAGAATATCCGATTCGATCGCTTTAAATAGCCCCAGATGGGAGGCCAAACTTCCTGAACAGATTTCTTATCTATGAAACATCAACATGAAACATGTCCCACGACAGGCAACAGGAGATCAACAAGGCTCTACTGTTGGACCTACGTTCTGGAACAAAATGCACGATGGTGCTGTCCAGATGCGTAGATAACATTGGTTTCGTAGATGACGTCACAGCCAAAGTGTTAGGTGGTGAGTAACTTCGAAGCTAATAAGCAAGCAGAAATCTTGACGGATGGCATACGATAACATTCAAGTACATACTGAATTTCGACAGCAACCGCTATGTCGACACGCTGACCGAAAGCGTGAAAATTGTGATGAATATTATATTCAGCATGGTGCCAGACGTTCAGGAGGCATAAACCATCGAGGGTTAGAACTGAAAAAAATATTATACGAGGGTTATGCAGAAAGTAGAAGACGGTTTTGACTAGTGCGGAGGGGGTTGAGGTAGAGCCGCCCTCTTGACGTCAAAAGATTCCTACGCTCAGTAATCAGCACCTAATTGAAATGTGCGCTGCAATCAGAGTCCAACATACTCGAAGACAGAACATGAAAATCGCTGCGACTAGGATTACTTCGGCATTCGACGTCAACATGACTTGAATTGACTGGAAATGAATGACGAGCGTTTGGAGCGAGGATCACTGATGAACTATTCTAACAAATGGATGTTCTACTTGACGTAACGAATGAATACAAATCTGCCTCTTCATTCAACCTGATTTCAATCCACCACTACTACTCCACCCTGTCATGAATCACGTTGCCCTTGTACACAATCTTATTTTAACGTCCAAATAAGTGAAACGAAAATTTTATTTCTGATGCAAAAAAGTAGTTACACCATTGATGGATGACTCGATTGTTTACCCTTACATCCTTACCCTCACGTGAACTTAAACATCATTACAGTTGTTGAGGCACCGGTGGGCAGTTAAATTAGATCGTCCCACCTTATTGCAATAAGACTTGATCGCCGCTGTTGTTATCGACGGATCACAGCGTTTTGTTGTTTTTGTTGACAATTGTAGAATGTCAATTCTAATGAATGATTGTGAAACGAGTGAAGGATATATAAGTTAGATAGATTTATTGAACTGGAGATTGAATTGAAAATATATAGAAGTTTAAAAGATAGGTGAGATAGAGACGAAAGAAAGGGAAATCGGCACAGACGCAGAATTGATGTATTTATAGTATTTATAGGAATTTATAGGAACTGCAGAAACAAGAGGCTGAAAAGCAAATAAAAGGGATGAAAAGGAGTTGTGGAAAGAGAAACTATTCATGCAAGTTGATAGAATTGTTAAACAAACATGTATCCTTTACTTTATGTATTTTAGTTTTGAGCCGTTAAAATAAAAATATACGAGCTGCAAAAAAGTAGTTTGTAATCGACCCAAACTCCTGAAAATCGCGCCAACAACAGTTGTACAATGTTTTCAAAATTAGCTTTTTTGTATTGGAGAGTGTGTATCACACAAACGATGTAATATACCTGGTATTCTATTCACGTTGATGCATCCATACATTATACATGAGAAAGAGAAACGAATTCAGTCTGGGAGAGTCACTTCAATTTACCGTGAAATCCATTTGAAGGATGAAGGGGAATCGAATGAGACGGAGCTTCGTTAGAACAGTTAGCGACGAGAGGGCCCGAATGACTGTTGATTCATGTTGACAGAAGACAGCTGGAAGACGCAAAAACTCATTTTCAATTAAATGCGAAGACCGATTGCTTCATAGTCCCCTGACTATTCTCAATCGAATATGACTTTTCCGAGCTATGGCTGCAATAGGAAATCCCGCCATTTGTGAAATACGTTCAGTAATTAGGTTTTAATTGGCAAATATACAAGTAGTACGGACCACTAGCTACCACAGATTGATGCGTACTGAGCATAGGATTAATTTAATATCGCTCGAAGGGAATAATCTGCTATTTGGAATTTTAGAAACTGAATCTTTCGATTGACACTAAACACGGCTGTCAGACAGTTCTGTTTGAGCGAGCCGGGTCACTGAACATGTGAACAGTAATTATGGAGTTGATATCGTAATAGTCAATTACATGTCCATGACGAATGATTTTACTGGGGAAAATTCACCTCAAGAGAAACTTGAGACTTATCACACTTTACTCTCAAAAACACTATAAACCCACTTTATTTGGAAGTTACTTTCAAAAACGGATGCAAGTAGTCTCATATGGTTGAATCCCTCAATTTTGAAGGCTGAGAGTATGAAGTTGATATTATGATCACTTTTTTATGCAAGATTATGCTTCTTTTTATAAAAAATGCTAAATCAGAAAACATTTTACGTTTTTATTAACCCTCCTATACAGGGGGTCTTCGTAGCCATTTGGTTACGCGTTCGCTTACCAAGCGATCGATCGTGAGTTCAAACTCAGGGCCCTCAATTGACCATCTTTGTGTTGTTATAGAACAACTACGTCCACGCACCCATCATCAGCGATGGAAATCGATCCACGGTCGAAATAAGATCGATTCATCCATACAACTGCTCTGCTCTGCAAGACACATCGGGCTGCTGTTCTATAAATAACTCAACAATGATCAATATCAACTGTCTCCGCTGTCCGGTCTGCTGAACAATGGATGAACAGAAAGAATACCCTTACGCCTAAATGGCTACTACTTTGTAATTTACCATAATGTAATGGAACAGAAAACTTAACGCCTAAATGGCTACGCTTAACTACTGTGTAATTTACAATTTATAGAAACATAAACATATGTACATGTACACGATTAAAACCCGGCTCTGTTACAGCTAAAATGCTGATGAGCCTAATAAATAAATAAATGAGATAAAAAAAAACCCTCCTATACTCGCGCACACGGTCTGACAGACCAAGAATCAATGAGGTGGCGGATTTGAATGACTATTAAAACTGAATGAAGTTTAAGAAAATATTTTTTGGTGTTTTTTTCATTCAATTATATATTTTTCTTTAAACAAATACTTATAGCGCCTAAAAATACACGCCAGCAATATTACAGAGTCACAACCAATCTGTGAGTATACGAGTTACGATTTTGCGCGTCAGTAAAAGAGAGTTAAGAAAGATTTGCATGTTAATTGACGATTTGTAACATGTAACAGCATGCAGCAGTTTTTCTAAATGTTAATGTCACACATAGCGGTTTCCTGGTAACGCATGCATTAGAAAAAGTAACAAATTTTATCAACTTTTCATGCTTTCTCGTTAACACCTGGTGATGAGACTACTTGTACATCGTCAATCATAGTAACCCATAAGTTTTCAAACAAATTTTGACAGCTCTATCAGTTGAACTGCGAAAGTTAGGGCCATAACAATAAAGCAACTGCGCTCCAAGGTTTGTGCGTACTAAGAAGTCCATCCCGTTGCGAATAAAGTGGACATCGTCAAATACTTTGAGTTCTCTGGATACGCTCGTTCCGGTATCTATCTTCCTCTGTAGGAGCCTTTAACAACTATGATCATTGGTTTGTGATGCTTCCGGTATCTATAATATCCCTACACTACTGAAGAAGAATGAGATCATTGAACATAAACATAAACTGTAGCTGATGCTAAAGCAGAAAACGGAGTGAAAGACCGTTATGGACTTTGGGCCGGAAGCCCGGAGCAACCGACCAGAAAGCGAAAAAAATACCTAGCGGAGATGGACATCATCATGCGGAAACGTAAGTCAAGACCCAGAAACAAACTCTGGAAGTGATGGAGAATAATTGTTTTCCGCCGGAACGGAACGTCGCGGTCGTCATGAACGACGGGACGTGTTCAGCGCTAAATGGCAATGTCCGTCAGGGAAACAGGGTGAGGTACAGCACAAAGTGTCTGCCGGAAGTTACCTCCTTCATCCAAAAACCGGACCTGGCCTCCACCCATTACGCGGAAAGTCGTTGCTGGAGATGAACCGCTTGATATGTTCTAATGTTGGCCATTATATATGTTGTTCCGAAGATTATAACAGGGTCATTAAAATTATGTTTTGTGGGAAATTTGTCTCATTAAGTTATCTTTCATGTTTTTGTGTCGCCATCCGAAAAATGTTCCCTTTTTGTAAGCGTTACAAGAACAGAATTTCATTGGTAATAATATACACCACATCGATTGTTATGCCATTTGGTAGAGAATACTTGTGTATGTTGTACAGTGTTCAACTTGACACAACTCCCTATAATATTTCAAGTAAAGAGCAGTTCTTGAAAAACACTTCAACATTAAATTTAAAATAAAATTATATGTCAAGCTACCTTTGGTTGTATAGATAAACTGTCTGAGTGAAAATGAGACGAAACTGGGAAGCAATTGTGGAAAATTTCTACGCTAAGAAAAAGAAATGGAAATTACTACAAAATTTGGAGTAACTTATAAACCTCCTTATTTTTTACTTCATAATTTGTTTGTGTCATAGTTGTCTTAGCCGAAATTTCTATCACATTGGAAATGAAATGAAAAATGGAGTTAAAATTTTCAGAAAATTAATTGTTTTCTTCAAGGTCAGTATTCAGCGATTTTTACAAAATTATAACTGTTTGCAACCATAAACATATTCCGAAAAAAATCATTGAAAACAGAAAATTTGGGAAATAAATATCATGTTTTATCGTAATTCTCATTATAATCGTTGCGTTTAATTTTAATATTACAACAGTATATTTTCACCGGAGACCATTATTGAGTGTTCTCTAGGATTGGCAAAAACAATGGCATATCCCTCAAGATCTCGGTTCATTTGTACATGTACTAGGCAACTCGTTTACTTTGTAATCAGCGTGATAAAAACACTCTCCTCGACGTCTTACGCGAACCTGCGAAGCTGGTACCATTCCCATAACGCATTCCCTTTGATTAAATAGATTTCTCAATCTTCAATGCCTTCGCTCCCCAGCTCTCGAGCACTCAATTTTCCCAATCCTCATCTAGAAATAACGTGTGGTACTTTCCATCAGCGCGTCCGTCCGCCACGGCCATCACCAGAAGAATGAATGGCACCCACGGGGCCACATCGGTCCACGTTACAAATACGAGGCATTAGAGAAATATATGTCGAGACATTAAAGCGTCCGCCAGCTCAACACCAAATTTTCCCGCTTCGGGGTTGAAGCTGATGATGTGTTCCCGGGGCCACCTCTGTCGTGCCCCACTTCTATACAACGGAACTGTGTGGTGTGGTCGCGGGTTTTTAACACACCGTCATACGTGGTGGGTACCCTTGAGGGTGATTTGCTAACATCCGGAAGGTGAGTGATTTGGTATCAGAAAAAATAAAATAACAACACCAGCGAAATTTGTTCCCTTCGGTGGTCCCGGAGTTATTTGGTGGAATTTATGATATTCATCTCGCAGCAAAAACAAATGAATTGTTGGTCTCGGTCAAATAGTCAGCTACCGAGTCGGTTCCCGGGCTGGAGAAGTAAATTGAATTTGAAATCATGTTT
Organism: Toxorhynchites rutilus septentrionalis; assembly: GCF_029784135.1. Lineage (NCBI taxonomy): Eukaryota > Metazoa > Arthropoda > Insecta > Diptera > Culicidae > Toxorhynchites > Toxorhynchites rutilus. Next base: position 182,453,302 of record NC_073744.1, on the reverse strand, counting down.
ATGTTTATTCAAGACCAGTGCGGGAAATTGATTTTTTAGTAGCAATGAAATGGTGAGATTGAACCGAAGCGCTACGGGAGAAAAAAAAACATGGGAAAAGGGAATTTCAAATGGCCATGATGACATCGATGATCGTCTAATTCGATTACACAATAAACTATCACTTTCGGAAGTAGTCAACAATAGCAGTAGCAGCCTTTCGGACGTGAGGGGAAGGATTTAATGGGATAGCACGACACATTTATGCCTATCCTCCCCCGTATTATTCCTCCCATAAGTGCTGGTTAGACTCGCCATCGCCAAACGGAGAAAAAGGGAAAGCATATAAATAAACAATAAAAAATATATCATTCCCAGCGAGCAAATATAATTCCACCCTCCGTTGGACACGCTGTGTGCGTTCCGATGCCGACTTTGGCCCGTTCGAAGACAGGTCAATTCGTGACGAAGAGTTCTGCTGTTTGGGCTGCGACAGAGCCGGAACAAGGGTTCCTTCACGACGAACAACGCATTTGTCAGAAGTCTGAATACCCACCCGCATCTTCACAATGCCACTTAGCTGTGCAAACAGTGCCTCTTTGGCCGGCTCGGACAACAAAAACAACTCTATCTATCGGATCGAGGATAAGGAGTTGTGTAGACCTTCTCCTGCCACTGAAACGTCATCTATAGATGTGAGTCCTTCGGAATGGAACAACGTCGGGAGGAAACGAGGGAATTGATTTTATTATTTATGAATTGGAACAAATATATGTATTCCGATACGTCCGGCGTCCGATTAATGCGACATCCACTTGTGTTCCCCTCAGTTCCGCTTTCCGCCGGGTTGTCCTCTTGAGTTCTGACCCTTTTGCGCGCCGTCATGTGTTGTTCTTTTTCCCACTGCAAGGATTGTGTATTTTTTATGGCTTTTCTGAGCGTTATCTCCCCCATCCAAAACATAGGGAAGAGAAAAAAAATAGCCAACGATACTTCCACTGATTGGAGGAGGGGAGAGTAAGAGGAAGGTTGTTTGTCCGATTCGTTCGACTGACTGCCGAAAATCGAGTGAAACGGGCCGGAGGGGAGGGGGGAGTCAGAGTCAGATAAGCTGGTCAAGCTGGCGAACCGGACCGAACGCGCCAAATTTGGAGAAATTGGTCCAAATTAGACGCAACGATGCGGGAGATATCGCTTCGGCGATAAAACCGAAATTCTGCCGTCCTTTCACTGCGGGCAGCTGAGCTACACTGCAGATTTTATGGGCAGCCGCCGTCCTTCGGTTCCTAGACCGGACGCCACTTGAAATTTGGAGTAGCTTCGATTGGGGTTCGTTCGCCCGCCCAGAGGAGGACCGATTGAGTGATGGACGATTTATGCGAACCGGGGGGGGGGGGGGGAACCCCGATCGAGGGTGTCCGGAATTGGTGGGCTGGGTGGAAGTCGCATAAATTATAGCCATATATCATATCTCGCTGTCGCTCGCCGTTGTTATGATAATCGCCGGATGGGTCATAAATTTTTATTTGACCAAATAAAGTGATACGAGACGATAGGTTTGAAATGAGGAATGGTTGAGGGGTTTCAATCGCGCAGTGGACACTATGAACGACTTTCGTCAGTTCAATTTTCTTCTTCGGTCACTGACCTCAGGTTATTAGTTTCAAAAATTATATTGCTAGAGATTCAGTCTTGAAACCAGTTTTTGAAGATTTAACTTTTTGAAGGATCAATCTGAGCGGATCATACATCGTTAATAGAACTTATAAAAAACTTTTGAAATGTTTTATAACAAAATGCGGCGGTTTTTGCGACATAATCTAAAGTTCATATACTGACTGACACGAGTGAGTGGAAAAAAACATTTCCTGCGTTTTTTGATATATTCGCTCAGTTTTTTCGCGCTATCAAGAGATGCACCCGTTATAATTTCGCAGACTTTAACCCATTTTAGGCCAAGCGTTCGAAAAATCGTACAGCAACTTTGATAATTTTTTATGTCTTTGGACAGGAACCATATGGTAATGTTTTTGCACCAAAAGACTTATATCGATTTCATGCAATTTTGAGTAACTTAATTGGATAATAAATTCGATTTAAAGCAAGTATGTTTGGAAGGTGTTTTCCATTTCAATTAAAAACCCCAATAAAATACAAAAATATGTGAAGTTTTCTACAGTATTGCTTTGATGAAAGAACATACATTGTGATATAGAGCGAAAATCATTCGATTGAGCCGCATACAGGAAAATAACAGCCAGGGAAATTGAGTGTTAGAAAAATCGAACGTTGGCCATAACGAACTTTTTTTTTCTGCTGAATCAACACCAACACATCTAACCTCCGCTGCGCATTTTGATTTGTTTACTTTAGAAGACGGAGGGTTTTTCATTCATTCTTGCATTTTCAGTCGTGAATGTTTGCAAATATCGATTAATTTAGCAAAAATTATTGAAAATCTGTATGATTTTTTGTCCGTAACAACCTTAGGTGATGGCGGCCCGTAGAATTTCTTTTGTGGGGGAGCTGGAGGAATGATCAGTACGTGTAACGAGGATTCTAATGAGATTGTTTGTGTGAATATTCTTCCGCCGGACCGAATAATAACCTCCCAACCCTCTTTGCCATTGTTTTTTAGCAGTACTCTGGTACTTTGCAGGTTTTGAAAATGTTCCATTTTTTCGGGAAATAGATAATTGGAGAGACTAGTTTTTAAGCATTGACATTTCTCCACAGTTAACAATAAAAATAACAGCTTATGCTTTCATTTGAGAAAAAAGCCTGTCAGTAATAAGTTTTTTTTTATTAAATCGTTTATTTTTACAGGCTCATTTACATAAGTTTAAAGGAGCCAAACTCCTGACTGTATTGTTATATATATATATATAAACATTTTTCCTTAATTCTAATGTTAATGGTGTAGAAAACCGATTACTCGCGGTCTACTCGAGTTTAGAAGGGTGACATATTTTCTTCAGGAAAAGGAAGGAATAAAAAGATATGTTGACAATGTTCACTCTCACATTCACACTCACATTCATTACACTCAATTCTTAAGCCTATCTTATATCTAATATGTATTTACATTTCACCTTATTCTATTGTTAATAAGAAGGGATTTGATTTCTCGCGAAGGAAAAGGAAAAGGAGAATATAAGGATATAAGGACAACAGACACGAAGATCGATAACTTTTAGGAAGACATATATTTGGGACATGTAATCAAGGTCTAAACCAGCCAACACATCTCTCACCGGCACATTGGGCTGCCTTCCTCTAGCCCGAAGAGAGTTTTCTAAATTCGATCTGGCAACAAGATACTCCTCGCACGACCAAACAACGTGTTCGATGTCGTGGTAACCTTGGCCGCAGGCACAGATATTGCTGTCGGCAAGATCAAAACGAAAGAGTAGCGCGTTTAACGAACAGTGATTGGACATGAGTCGGGAGAAGGTGCGAATAAAGTCCCGACTCAAGTCCAGACTTTTGAACCATGGTTTGAGGCTAACCTTAGGGATAATTGAGTGGAGCCACCGGCCCAATTCATCTTCGTTCCATTTGCGTTGCCAGTTAGCGATGGTATTTTTACGGACTAAAGAGTAAAATTCATTGAAGGCGATTTGACGCTGATAAATATCGCCTTCAATCGCACCTACCTTTGCTAATGAGTCAGCCCTCTCATTACCCGGAATTGAGCAATGAGAAGGGACCCACACAAAGGTAATGACATAACAGCGTCTGGATAAAGCACTCAAATTTTCTCGTATTCTCTCAAGGAAGTACGGCGAGTGCTTTTCCGGCCTCACTGAACGGATAGCTTCGACAGAGCTAAGACTATCCGTTACAATGTAATAGTGTTCAACAGGTCGTGAGGCGACGCTGTCCAGCGCCCAGTGTATCGCTGCCAATTCAGCAATATACACTGAGCAAGGATTCTGAAGACTGTGTGAGGTGCTAAAAAATTCGTTGAACACTCCAAATCCTGTGGACTCATTCATAGAGGACCCATCAGTAAAGTACATATTATCACAATTGATACCCCCATACTTTGCATTGAAGATCGTAGGAACGATCCCCGATAGAAGGTAATCTGGAATATCATGGATTTTCTCCTTCATGAACAGATCAAAATGTACAGAAGAATTGATGTAGTCAGGAAAACAAACACGGTTGGGAATATACGAAGAAGGATCAACCTGCATGGAGATGAATTCTGGATATGGGCTCATGAATCCAGAGTGAGAATTTAGCTCGATCAGCTGCTCAAAATTTCCGATCACCAATGGGTTCATAACCTTACACCGGATGAGGAACCGAAGAGATAATAAATTGAAGCGATCTTTTAGTGGGAGTAGGCCTGCCAAAACCTCGAGACTCATGGTATGCGTTGAGGGCATACATCCCAACGCGATACGGAGACAAAGATACTGAATTCGCTCGAGTTTAATGAGGTGTGTTTTGGCAGCTGATTGAAAACAGAAACTGCCATACTCCATCACTGAGAGAATAGTTGTTCGATACAACATTATAAGATCTTCGGGATGGGCTCCCCACCAGGTGCCGGTAATTGTACGGAGAAAGTTTATTCTTTGTTGACATTTTTTACTCAGATACCTAATATGGGCCCCTCAAGTACATTTGGAGTCGAACCAGACCCCAAGATACTTGAATGACATAGCATGAGTGATCGGTTTACCCAAAAGTTGAAGCTTTGGTTTTGCTGGTCTATGCTTCCTAGAAAAAACCACCATCTCTGTTTTCTCCGTGGAGAATTCGATCCCTAGCCCAATGGCCCAGGTTGAAAAATTGTTCAAAGTATCTTGTAAGGGTCCTTGCAGGTCGGATTCGTTTGATCCTACGACAGGCACCACTCCATCATCTGCAAGTTGTCTTAGGCTGCAATTTTGTGTAAGGCAATTGTCGATGTCGCTTACATAGAAGTTGTACAAAAGGGGGCTTGAACATGAGCCCTGTTGGAGGCCCATGTAGGAGACCCGACTCACTGCCGAATCTCCGTGAGAAAAGTTCAAATGTTTCTCACAAAGCAAGTTATATAACATATTATTCAATAGAGGCGGCAGACCCCGAGAGTGTAATTTGTCCGACAAAACCTCTATTGAAACAGAATCGAAGGCCCCCTTTATGTCCAAGAATACTGAAGCCATTTGTTTTTTCTCGGCGTAAGCCATTTGAATTTCTGAAGAAAGCAACGCAAGACAATCATTCGTCCCCTTGCCCCTGCGGAACCCATATTGTGTATCTGAGAGTAGGCCATTCGTTTCAACCCATCGATCAAGGCGGAACAAGATCATTTTCTCCAACAATTTCCGTATACAAGACAGCATTGCTATTGGGCGATACGAATTGAAGTCGGACGCGGGTTTTCCGGGTTTTTGAATAGCTATAATTCTCACTTGTCTCCAATCATCTGGAACAATATTATGCTCCAGAAACCGATTGAATAAATTCAACAAGCGATGTTTCGCCACATCAGGGAGGTTTTTCAGCAAGTTGAACCTAATTCTATCCGATCCCGGAGCAGAATTGTTACAAGAAAGGAGAGCAAGGGAGAATTCTACCATCGAAAACTCGGAATCAAGATCGCACCTATCTTGTGGTATATGTCGAACAATTTTTTGCACAGGAGCGGAATCAGGACAAACCTTCCGTGCAAAATTAAAAATCCATCGATGTGAATATTCTTCGCTTTCATTCGTTGAAGAGCGATTTCTCATGTTTCGAGCCACTTTCCATAGTTTTTTTCATTGACGTTTCTCGTGACAAACCTCCCACGAAATTTCGCCAATAAGCACGATGTTTTCCCTTTGATCAAGTTTTTAAATTGATTTTCAAGGTCCAAATACGATTGAAAATTTTCAATGGTTCCACGTTTCCGAAAAGCTTTTAATGCATTCGATTTATCTCCGTAAAGCTTGGAACATTGGCTATCCCACCATGGATTGGAGTAATAAGTTAAAATTACATGAAATAAGAAATGCCACATCTCACCTTAGGTGGATTAATTTGGATTTATACTTAGAGACCTCCATTCTCCTGTACTTGTTCTTCCGGGAATCCAAAGTTGATGCATTTATGAATACCGTATATTTGATAATTGAAGTGACTTTTGGTTCGCAGTATGTTTGTACTTGCAAAAAAAAGTGCGGGATTTGGCCAATGTTCGATTTTTCGAACAGTCATTTCCCGGAAAATGGAAGATGGGAAAAAATAATTCTTGAACATTGGAGTTCCTTTAGCGTTAATAATCGAAAATACAACAATGGCTTTCGTCAAAAAAATAATTTTTACAGCTTGGTCGATAATGGGTTAAGAAATATGGTTTATGTGAAACTGGAAGAAATTGCCTGTATATGTGATGCGAGTTTTATAATGACTTTCCGGGATGGACGAAACTCATTTTTTGAATAAGAACTATGACAGCGATTCCACGAGAAAAATGGGTTATATCTATGATATAATCGCTAGCTTGACGTAGGGCCACCATTGGCTTAGTAATCATTTGGTTGTATTGATTAGCTTATCAATTAAATGAAGCCTCTAGCATATGGTCGGTGTTAAGTCAGACCGGACCATGTGACATTTTTATGATTTCGATAAAAACGAACATAAAGTTTAATGCTCTGCAATTTTCAAAGCATTTAATTTTTTCGTTCAATACTGTTCTCAGAAATGTTAGCTACTCTCTGGCAATACTTTGACGTATGATAGTTGTAAAAAAACATCATGTATCATACCAAAAAGGCATTTATTTGGCTGCCTACACGTACATGGTCCACTCTGACTGAACCAAATGAAGCATTTTTTAGAGTTGGTTAACTATGACTGAACAATTTTGAAATATTTCTCAATCAATTAACAGTTATGAGTCAAAGTGTGCCATTCTGCTATGAAAATTAGAGCGATAAGGATTATGAGTTTGGAGTTGCATAAACATTTGTTTGCGTTCAGCATAATAGTCTCTGCCATCTACTGCTGGCATGAATAGAATTGCACGGCAAACATGTTAAGCATACACCTCCCATTTTCAATCATCTTAGACAGTATTCGTCAACAGAATCGTCAAATTTCAATTCATTGTCATCGCTACAGCCTTGTTTGTACTCTAAAATAGTACATTTTGCGATCATTCACACTGAAGACCAGCATTTTTCACTGATCTGTTCACTCCGTCAAGTTTATTTTTGAATATACTCAGAATGTGCACATTTTACACTAACGGGTTCAAGCACATTTCAACAAGATCCCTATTAGCTTTAAGAAAATGTTTTGTTGGTTTGAATTCGGCGCTTGGATATTGTTTAAATTCAATATACAAATGAGTGCCACATGGTCCACTCTGTCTTCACATGATATAGAACCATTTCGCCATGGTAAATGGTACATGGTCCGCTCTGTCTGCATACCATGAGGGATTTTCGTTGATCAATCATAACAATTTCGATCCGTTATTCCTGCTGTATGCGTGATTTTCCAAATCTGATAAATGTGGTATGTAGCTTACATAATGCTTAACCAAATGTAATCAATAACTCGAAATTTTAAATTTTGCGACTTGGTCCCCTCTGACTTAACACCGACCATATGTAATGTCGATTATCCCAAGCTCATTGGTTTTGAAGTCTGTGTTGCGGAAACCGCAGTTCGTTGTTGCTCTGGTTGCTAATTTTGGTCAGTACAATTTGATGAGTACAAATCGGCCAATCAAAATGTGGAATTCAGCGCGTTCAGATGATGCTTGACATTCTACAATTATGCAATCGTTTAACTCAATAAAATTATTCATTATTTTGATAAATTTATTTGTGATAAATGCGAAGAAATATTTCCTATCAATTGATGCAAACATCCGTGTGATCTTTGAAGTAATGCTCGAGTTGAAAGCATTCGAAATATTCCATTTTTTACTACGTATTCAGTGTACAGATTTTCTTGTTAGACATAGTCCTACGTCAAAAGATCTACCAAAAAATTATTCTATTATTGCTCAAACCTCGTATATTTTTCATTTTTAAAAATAATTTGCACATGTTTTTTTTCTGTTTCACTCTTAGGGTGCATATTTCAGAATTCTGATGATCCAAAAAATCGTTTGTTTTCTTAAAACACTTATTTTTAAAAATTTTAACATTCGAAACAATCAACCAATCTGCTATTTATTAAGGCAGTATTCTAGTCTAGAAATTTGAAAAAAATCAAAAAAATTTTCGTTCATATTTCTGTGGTTTAGACATTCAAGAATATACCTTAGAATGGACTTATCGAAAATCCTATTATTTACTGATTTAGAGCCATTTTAGTGATGCGGTATATAACCTGCTACGGCTATAACAATGAACTTGAAACGCGTTTTTCTCGAATTTAGTTTTTTCAAACTGGCGTACACGATATCTCAAGTTCTACTGAACCGATTCGTGTCGAATTTATATGGATACAATCTGGCGGCATCTCTCTATCGCATGAACCTCTAAAAAATTTTTTTTTTAATTTCACTATTTGAAAAAAAAAGGGGAAACATAAGAAAAAACGTTTTGAACCTCATTTTGCTTTTGAAACGGCCGCCATTTTGTCAAAAAAGATGTTTCGGATTTGTCCTAGATTCATGCGATAACGGCATCTTTACTGATCCAGAATTTGTTCGATTTTTTTGTTTCAGATAACCAGAAGGGCTGGAATCATGTACGCCATTACACAACTTTTTTTGAACCCCTTTCTCTTTATTAGCTCTTAGTTATAAATATTTTTTCACCGTTCAATTTTTATTTTATTGTTGAAAGATAGATGAACAAATAATGATATAATGGATAGAAAAAATACTCTTTGTTTTATTTTCACGGAGCTCGAAAAATCCTACGAAATTCGTGTCTCTACACTAGAATACCCCCTAAGTACGAATGAAATGTATAGTTAGTAGACTTTTCAGGAAAAATATTATGTAGTGCCCCAAACGCTTGTTTTTAGGCGAATTATTTAAAAATGTCAGTTTTATGTGACTTTAGAGCTTCTTGTATAAGTTAAGATCGCGACATTCAGACCCACCGCCAGTTACACAACCATAGAAGCAATACTGAGCGTGCTTTGTCAGGCGGGTTGAACAAGGACAATGATCAGAAGCAGGGCAAATAAAGGACTAGCAGCTGACTAACAGAGATACAGGAAATCCGCTCGTGGTAAAACGAGTAAATAAGTGAAGTTTCTTGCTGGATATGAAAATGTGAAATTATGTGGAATAAATCAGTTCTAGTCTTGAGCTCAAACCTCTAGCCCTACAGAACCACATGTCCTTAACTTTTATAAAACAAAGGATTTGTTTCGTACTAATAACTAATCATCACAAGAAAAACGTATTGTCAGATTTGAGCTGTCTTTATATTGTTGTATTCGTCTCCATCCAAATTTGAATGATAGAATAAATAGGAGAATATTGAACATGGATAGGATAATTAGAAAAAAAAAAAAACAATAACACATATGTTCTGCAGTGAAAAGTTGGTTCAGTTGGAGTTTATTCCTTCAGTTGCAGTTAATGTTGCCGACATTGAGCTTCTTGTTCCGTTATTGTGACTATAAAAATGGATTTTTAGTGAGATAGTTGTTTGTTTTATAGAGGCTTTGAACTAATGGATTTTCAGGTGCAATAAGCACATCTTATATATCAAACAAAGATGTTATCGAACTCGGATGCACGAGAAAAAGAATAATTCAAGACAAAATTTTTAAAAAAAATATTTGGGCGAGACGAACCTTAGAAAAAAACTGCGTTATTCACGTGATCGAGTCAAAATAAATGTTTTTTATTTGTTTTTCATATACATATTATTTCGTTTTTTTTTAATATGAGAGAAGAATTGGATTTTTCATTTGTCCCCTTAAGGTCATAGAATATCTATATATAATAAAATCTTTTGTCACGATGTTCGTGGTCGAACTACTTCGAAACGGCTCGACCGATATTGATTAAATTATGCACAAAAAACTTGGTAGACATGAGAATAGGTCGTAAACTATAAATGATACCGCTAAGTTGCCGATTACTTTACATTTAATACCGATTAGCGTTACCCTATGCAGGAATAAATATTATTTCTGATTGTTTTTTTCTTATTGCATTACATCCGCTTCACTGAACTTTTATTCACATATACGCAAGTATCCTCAAATCTGTAAGGCTTTTTGATTAAGCACAATAAATTATTGAAATTCTTCAAATTACACTTGCTCGAGTTGCAAAACGACATTCACGCTATTATCATCAGTTCTGATACAACACTAAAGTTTTGGAACACGAACTAAGATAGGTAACTGCACAGTGACGTGAGAAATTGTGATTTGAAGAAGAAACAATAATCTGAAATTCATCGTCGACACACACCGTTCATACGACCCTCTCCATGTTCTTCTTCAATAGCAGTAACGTTCCCAACGTTCGTCTTCTCAACATAGTACTACTTGCGTCATTTTCATTAGTACTTAGTTGAGATTTATTTGTCAAGCAATACGCCTTGAATGTATTCTGAGTGATATGCTCTAGAATATGTGTGTGACTACAGTGCAAGTCAGAAGAGTTTCTTTGACGAAAAATCCCCGGCCTGAAGGGACAAGACGAATATTGCATAAACATTAAACAACGGGACTCAGTCAAAGGTACTTCATTCATTATGACCATCATTTTTCGATATCATGAGCTATGCCAACAATTGGTCGACATGTACACGAAAGCAGGGAGTGAACGATTGCGATTACTACAACACAATCAACAAAAGCGGCCTAAGGAAGAATCCATTCACTTGTGGGATGCTATCATGAGCAACCCCGACACAGCCTTTGCTATTGCTAGGCCAAAACGCAACCCATTATCATGACATAACAGCGCGTGTTCGATCTCACATACTGCGAGGCGAGGTTTCTATCATACACACACTTTTAGTTTGGTTAGTCGATAAAATACGCCCTGAGGAAGTAGATAGTGTAATTTCCTCAGAAATTCCAGATCTGTCTACTGAGCAACTACTCATTCGTATTCTGGAATCAGATCGAGTCAGAATTACCTGACAATCTGACAATCTGTAATCCGTTCGATTCAAGTTCAATCGAGTTGTTTATGTTTTCTATGTAACGTAGTTAAACATTCTCTGCAAGTGGAAAAAAATCTTTAACGGGAATTTTGTCTGATGATGATTTTATATTTATTTTGACGTAGGACTACGTCTAACCGGAAGATATAGGGGGTGAAATGGAAATCTAGGCACTGAACAAGTAGGAAAAAATGCAAGATTTGGAACGCTTATAACTCGAGTATTTCTCAATAGATCGCAAAGGTTTTTGCATCAATTGATAGGAAATATATCTACGCATCTATCATAACGAATAACATTTCATTTTTCTTGAGATAAATAATTGAATAATTGTGAAAATATCAAGCATTGTCAAAATGCACTATGTGCCCATTTTTGATTGGTCCATTTTGTGCTCCTCAAATCGTACCGACCAAAACGGGCAACCAGAGCAGCAGCGAAATAGAATGAAGCACGATTGGAAAGGAAAAAGAAAAAAATGAACGAAACATTGGTCGCAGTCTCACACATGCGTAATTCTCGAGCCAGCCACTCAGCTTAATAATCCCCGCTCCGCTGCCGTAACGATCATTCTCATTCAAACCGTACACCACATCGGTTCGCATCACAACACATCAACAAACCAACCCAAGCAGCCATGTCTGGACATGGTAAAGGAGGAAAAGTGAAGGGAAAGGCAAAATCCCGCTCGAACCGTGTTGATCTGGAGATCCCCGCAAGGGTAGCTAGGCCGAGCGCGTTAGTACCAGTGCAGCAGTCCACCTAGCCGGCATTATATAGTTTCGGCCGCCGAAGTGATCGAGTTTGCTGGCAAAGCTGCTCGCGACGATAAGAAAACCCGCATTCGGAACAGAACACATTCGGTTCGGTGGACATCAAGACAACAGGCAGTTGCAGCGAGTGGCGAGTGGCAAACGCAATCGCAAAACGGCATCAGGTAGCAGAAGAAAAAAATTTGTTCTTTATACAAACTGCTTTGGTGGCAAATCCAGAACAAGGCGGCATCGAGGGCGTTCGAAATGGTTTTTTTCAAAACCACGAGTACTAAGTTTTCTAAATTGGAACCATTCCATAAAACAAGGCGCTTTTCACGGCCATTAAACTTTCCAAAAAAGAGTTTAGGAAATACAGTTCAATGCTTTCTAAAACATTATCCAAAATAATAATAAAACACAAATTGATTTTTTCATAATTTGTTTGCCAGGATATGATGAGTATGTGAATTTGGCAGTTGTTCTGAGCTTATTGATTTTCACCAATTCTAAATTGCAACTAGATTGAAAGTACAGTAATTTACACTTATCTCGACATTTAGCTAATTGGACGGACTAAATATGTCGTATATTTAGTTGGAAATTTTTGTAAACATAGAGTTCGGGGTCCAAATTATGACCCCACATTGAAAGTTGACACTGTACCACTTGTCATCGCAAATGTTCAATTACAGGTTAAAATTACCTCCAATCCGATACTGAGTGGTGGTAATGCGACGTGCCATTGAATGTAATTTACTGTAAAATATGTCACATACTGGATGGGAAGGACCCTTTTTAGTCTGCATGTGAATCCAACGAGCGAACAAATCGTAGTGAATGTATTTTTTTTGCCATCGCTCCATTTTAACGCTCATTCGTTCGTCTCGTTGGACTCGCCCCTCTGGCTGAGTCTGCCGATTTGTCTCTATCCTGTGAGTGTGTACCGTTAGAGTATAAAACACGCGGACCCCAAAAAAATATCTTATTTTCTTTCAAACTGTAAACCCGTGTGGTTGTACGGCATCGGCATCGTGGACGTAACAAAGTAGGACAAGTTTAGGGAAAGACGAAGTCTCACTCGAACCGTGCAGGTCTCCAGTTCCCTGTTGGTCGCATTCACTGATTGCTCCGCAAGGGTAACTAGGCCGAACGGATTGGTGCCGGAGCACCAGTATACATAACAGCGATTATAGAGTTTCGGCCGTCGGAGTGCTCGAGTTGGCTTGCAAAGCTGCTCACGACAATCAGAAAACCCGCATCAAGAACAGAGCAGCTTCGGTTCGGCGCTCATCAAGGCAACAATTAGTTTCAGTGAGTGGCAAAGTGCTTCTCCGGCACGTCGCATTAAATGTAATTTACTGAACAACATGTCACAAGCTGGATGGGAAGAAATTTTCCAACTGTGAAAGCTGTGGCGAGTGGCAAACGCAATAGCTAAACAGGAAGGTTTAACCGAACAAGATGGGAATATCGAGTGATAACAAAAACACAACACCAAAGGTTCTTTTCAGAACCATCAACATATTCATAAAGAGTAAACAGTAAACTAATCCATTTTTCAGGTAGATAGGTACGTATTCACGTAGGAGAAGAAAATAAAACAATATATTTAAAATATATATTTAACAAAAGCTGTCCCCTTTGTATAGTCCTACGTCACTCCGGTTATGTCCCCGACATTACCCATCCGTCTTTTTTTATCAAGCTACCAAAACTTGCATGCAAGTAAATTTATAGAGAAAAAAACATGTCTTCTAAGTATTCAAACAACAACATCGAGTAATTATTTTCATTGAAATTTTAACAATATAAAATTTCCAAAAATATTCACTAGAAATAATTTGTATGGCAGAACAACGTCAGCTAGTCTTTCCCATATAAAAAAAAAAGATTTTGTTTTTTCAGAAGGTGATAGAGGATCATATTCGATGAAAAAAATACTTCTTCGCATATGTTCGAGTTTCAACAATGACAGAGTTATTGAACTTTTTCTCTGTTACGGGCTCTGTTCGCCTTAAACTGGCTCTAATTGAAAAATTGCGCTACATATGACAATTTTATTGCTTACATTTGAAAGATGAGAGAATTTCATGTAGGATACAGTTGTGAAACCTTCAAATTAGTGGATTCAAGTAACACTTTAGAAGTGAAAAACTTAAAAGTTAGTGCTTTTTAAGGTGTTATTGACGAATTCCATGCCAACTCGTCTTAGGAGTTGGCAGCTCCATCTCAGGTAGAAGTGAAACGTTGTGGGTGTAAAAACATGAATCATTCAAGCAACTTTGCATGCTTGGAATTTTCGAAAAAGGGCAAAAAAAAATTTTCTTTATTTTTTACAACAAAATGGAACTCAAAAACTTTGATACAAATATTCATAAATGTTCAGAAAAATTTAGTCAAAGAATTAAATGTAGGAAATTATTTATGTTTTCGTTAAAAAATATCAAATAAATTTTTGAAAAAAAAATCATTAAAAATTTTTTTTTTCAAAATTAAAATTCATTTTTGTTCTGAATGTGTTCTGAAAATTCCTATAAAAATAGCCCATACAATTTCCAACAAATCACCCATACACTGGAAGATGGATACTTTTACAGGGAAAAATGATGATGATGTTGGATTAAAGAGGCTTTAAACTTTTCAGTTCATTCGCCTCTAGCGCAGGGAAAAAGTTTTTCGAACAACTTTTTATAGCAGAACAACAGACAGACAGAGAGAGAAAAACAGAAGACAACAGCTTGAGCTTGAGCTTGAGCTTGGGTAGACTGTACAATTCGTAGTTGCTCTCCGTGATTGACCTGAACCAACCAAATTGCACAAAGAACACACAGAATGACGCTTGGGACTAGCAAATCATTCTCGTTGTGCAATTTTCGGTGATTCGAGCTTTCAATGATCAGACTCGGATCGGACTTAATACTTGTGCCTAGTCGCACGTCATGCTCTTCCATTGTAATACACGGAAATCACGGAAGTTTTCAGAATTGGGACTCTAGCATCTTGAACCTAGTCTTGCAATTTATATTTGAACCTCGAAAAGGAAAACTTGATACCTGCGATTTGGATTTGTAATAAAAACTAACAATTTCTCAAGTAATCAGTCGAGCAATTATTAACGAAATCATTGTTCTTGTAGTAAGGGTTAGAATAACATAATTGAAGGAAAAGCAACGTCAATCCTCTATTCAAAAAAAACCGAAAAGGAGATACATACAAGAAGAACTCACTGACATTCAAGGTGAACTACTAATCCCAAGAAAAAACATGGGTGAGCAAAAGAGACAAATGTAAGTTAATTCAAACTTTTCTCTCGACCTCCGTAACATTCTCATGGTCGAAACGCACACTACATTGAATATTCTTGCATGGAAATCTTATGGCCGCTTGTACATACACATCAAAGTCAACGTCTAGCTAGATTTAAAAGAAAAGAAAATCGATGTTACGTTGACGTCAATGCGCTCTTTACCACGAAGACAATATTAGATATATAAAAACCTCTGAAACTATTGGATCTTCTAAAACTCTAGAATGTCGTTTAGATTGAATGCAACTTCGCGCGAAAATGCGGCTGCACAAATCTCACGCAACTCCGAGAAGTAAACAACGACATAGAACTGCACCGGCGTGGCTACACCGTCCGCTCCGCCTTGCCGTGACCGAAATCGTCTGCCTCGAACAAACAAAACAGCCTGCCTCCATCCGTCAGCTATCGCACAATCAAAATATGCTCTCCGATCCAATCCTCTCACAAAAACTCGACTGTACGTCAACCGACGAAAAGAATCAAACTACCTTGGTCTTCCGAAGCAAACGAGTCCGTTCTGGGAAGCAAGGCAACCACACCAATACAATCACATGTTTGCTGGTCATCCTCCACGATCGCGCACTCGTAATGCCACACTCTCACACGCAGCCGCACCCGCCATCACCGCAGTCTTCTACTGACTGACACTTTCTCTCTCTCGCACACAACACCGAGAGACTTGAAGCGGATTGCATTTCGGATCGGTTATAAAAATAACAAATTGTTAATAGTACTTAGCTGGGATGTTGATGTTTCTCGATACAGTTGGATCATTTTGCTGGCAGAATTAGTGGTTAGTGGATTCCATCCTTAATATCACTGCTGTAAAAAACATGCTCTAAAATGCAAGCTACCACGCATACACACATAACCACGGTACACGAGAGAGTTGAAAAAAAAAACAACGCCATAATCCAGTAAAATAACCACAAAACTGATTAACTGAATTTGAACTTTTTTTTCATTACAACACCATTAACACAACGAAACCAGAAACCATTTTCACGATAACTTCCACCAACAAACTATTCCTAGCAGCGAATAGAGCCGAAACAGGTTGAAACGCACTAAACAAAGAAGCAAAAAAAATCAGACGCGGAGCAAAGAAAAACTCATCCGCACCCGACGAGTGTTCGGTCGAGACTCCGACAGAAAGACAGAAGACAACATTCCATTTTCATATAAAGATAGATTATCACGATTACGTGCTCTGCCAATTTTTTCCTATCTAGAAACATGTCAAACGCGAGAATTTATACACAAAAATGTTACGAATAAAACATTTTTAGGACCCTTCATGCAGAAATGCCTTATATTCCAGAAACTATAGAATGCAGAAAGTTGACGTCTTCGAAAAAAGTGCATATTTTAAGAAAATCTAAAACTTTATCGAATACACTATATCGTTATCTTGACTTTAAACAATATTAGGATTAGTTGTATTTTTTCCAAAGAAAACATGAAGAAGTATTTGTTAGAAAAAAAATTTCCCTGTAAAAGTGCCCATCTTCCGAATTATGGAAGATTTGTTGGAAATTGTAAGGGCTATTCGAATTTTTTTTAATAATAATTTTAAAAAAATACGTTCTTGAGAAGAATGAATTTTAATTTTTATAATAATTTTGTTTTCAGTTTTTTTTTTCTAAATTTTGGCGTTTTTTAATAAAAATATATATAATTTCCTACATTTCATCCTGCGACCAGTATTTTATAGGTATTATAGCTTTTGAGTTTTACTTTTTTGTAACATCAAGAAAAAAGATTTTGGCCGTTGAAAAAAAAAACAGATTTTTGATTGTTCGATTGTTCGTTTGTATAAAAAAACTAATAGAACTTTTAGGCAAGATTCAACTATATTCATAAACAAAGTCTGCTTCACTCGTTACTCATTCGTAAATAATCAACATTAAACACATCGCCAAAACAATTTTTTTTCCAAATCTTTTTAACTTCTTAATCTAAATTGTATCAATCCAGTGGATGTACCATTTAGCCTAATTATTCTGCATTAATTCCCTTTCACCACAAAATGGCCATTTTGTCTTTGATCCGCTGCCAGCATTACAATAGTTGAACATAAGTTGTTATCTTCACCCTTAACAGCTGACAAGCAGTTAGTAACAATATTGGTCACGTTTGTACACTTTCAGTCATCAAGAAGACCCACGAAACTCTCTCCAGCTAAGTTCTAAACCCCCCTAATTCAGTCAGCTGGTTGACGCCCTCGAACAGTTAAAACTCTGATCGATAAGCGCACTCATTTGCAGACAAAACAAAAGAGCCGGGAAAGTTGGCTTCGGCGGCGGCGGCAAACTTCAAAACTGCGGAAGCGCAGCGCAGCACACCGAACTTTAGCCTATTCCCGAGCGGTTTGCGCCAACTTTTCTTCGCAACTTTTCCTACTCTACTATCCTAACTTTGACCCACTTCCGAAACAAAAAGTTTGTTTTTAAGTGAACCCAAAGTTTGGCTCATTGCAGGGGTGGCAGGGGTGGTGTAAAACGTCGTCGGTAGCGGCGGTGTGGCGGTTTTCCCTCTTAATTTCTTCAACAATAATCGGAGTTTTTAATCAGTTTTCGAAGAAAAGGGCGCGAACACGGAGGGGATGAAGGGGACGCTGTCGACGTCGTCGTCCTCGTCATCATTTGTCGCAAATGCATGCGCCTGTGCGAGGGAAAGAATCGACTCAACCAGACTACGACCTTCAGGATTTGCGACGGACCAGCCTCCGGAATTCGGCGGCCGAGGTCATGATTATGGATTTTCGAAATTTATGAATGAAATTCGAGAAAACTTGCCGCCCAAGTCGGTAATAATTCCCGGCGAAGAAGTTTTACTCATTAAAGTTTGCACAACTTTGCCGTCACCGTCACTCGGCATTACCAGGGACTCTGGACGAAGCTGGCAGCGGCTTCGCGCCGCCAAGCGTTTCCGCGATTCCAATTCCATAAATCCAGATTACGATAAGTCTTGAGTATATATTATTTATAATATAATAAAACCAGATAATAATATACAACTGCTTGAAAACCAATCAATCCAACTAAACAGCTTGGAATTTGGCTACTTGCCCTTCCAAAACTTTTGTCAAACTTTATGCCCCAGTGCTAAACAGAAACGCACTTTGCTCCGAAAATCGATACAAAACTCTCGGACACGGACAACACAACCAGCTGATCCAAACTCTAACAAACTCCGAAAAACAAAACAATTCCAAAAAATAGAAGTTTAATAAAAAGTCCTGCCCCAGTCCTTTCACGTCGGCCATCGAAACAGGTCACGCTCACTCACACATACATTGAGTGTGCGCGTGAAGCAAACTTTGCAGACTTTTGTCATATTTTGCCCAAAAGTGAACCGGAACAAAGTTTTCACGTTAAAATTAAAAACTTTCACCATTCGCAGGCCGGTGGTGCTATCCGCCCTGTCGATATCGATGCAGTGGGCGAGGGCGGTAAAACAGTGTCCGGTGTTTAGCGAAATGTACGCACTTTCCATCTGGAAAGTGGATGGCCTTCAGAGCAGCGAAAAAATCCGGACGATAAAATGATCGTGGCGATGGAATTAAACCAAGCGTTACATCGATACAGGTGAAGTTAATGTTTATTGATGTTAGATTCATCTCACTCATTCGAAGCGATTTTCAAATCGAATGCACTTTTGTCAACATCAATCATCGAATATTTTGGAGCACATTTTTGGGAAGGCTCTCAGTTTCTCAATGTTTTCATCCTTTTCTCATCAATGTTAGCAGAACAGTATCCTTTATCTTTTGCTAAAAGGATTTTGTATTGAATTTTTTTTTAATATTTTGATTAATATTATAAATTTCTAGCTGACCCAGCAAACTTTTCTGATATAAATAATTTGGAACACTCACGTTCCCCGACAATTATTTTTCTGTGCGTGATCTATATTCGCATTGTCCAATTTCAAACGCGTATTGCTCAGTCATTGCATGATGGATTGATGAAATTTTTGCGTCATTCGATTTCGGCACTCCATAAATTTATTTTATATTGAAGAAAATAATATATGTCATGAAACTAATTATCGAACAATTGAAAAATCTCAACCCCTATCCTAACGGAAATATTCACTTCTGATTGTTCGAAATCGACGACGCACGCGGCGGTTCCCTAACAGAGGCATCTAAACAAAGCTGCCTGGGGTAAATCGGCACTGCAAATACATGAAAGTAGGGGAAGCTTTTGTTCCCACCGAAATGGTTTCCCTAACAGAGACATCGAAACCAAGGTGCCCGAGGGAAATCGGCAAGTCTGGGGCATTTTTACATTGCAAGTAGGGTGAGTGATACGATTAATTCTAACAAATAAATTTTAAATTTGGAACTTTAATGTTGGTTGCTTCGTGAAATTTCATATCAATGACCGATCGTGTATTGTGAAAAATTTAGCACAAGTGTAATTGTAAAATTGAATATGGTAGCTGTTGTGTTAAAACTGACTTGATATATGAAACGATTTATTTCAATTTTCATAAATAAAAACCAAGGTGTGTTCCCGCTCGAGAACGGATCGTTCGGTTTAAGCTGTCTATTTTGTTATGTTCATTTTCACCCAAGGAAAGTTCAGAAAAAATTGGAAAAGTGATTTCCCATATGCTCTACATATAGTATTAGGTGTTGTTAGTCCAATTAAAATTCGCATCGGGTTGACACACTCAGAAAGTAAAAATTATAAAACAAAATTACCTTTTCCTTTTCAAATATGTTTTCTCTATATTAGAGAAACATGTTTTTACTGATGAGAAAAATTGATAATTGTGTTCGGTATTGGTAATTATCTTATATTACATTGGCCTACGTCAACTAATTATCTTATATTGCATTTGCGTACGTCAACTATGCGGTCGTGTCTCGGACACAACCCTCCTGTAACTTTTTATCCAAACAGAAATATCTCGGTTAGTCTAAAAAAAGGTCGAAAAAACAAAAAGAAATTGTTTTTTTTTTGACGTAGGACTACGTCTAACCGGAAGATATAGGGGGTGAAATGGAAATCTAGGCACTGAACAAGTAGGAAAAATGCAAGATTTGGAACGCTTATAACTCGAGCATTTCTCAATAGATCGCAAAGGTTTTTGCATCAATTGATAGGAAATATATCTACGCATCTATCATAGCGAATAACATTTAATTTTTCTTGAGATAAATAATTGAATAATTGTTAAATATCAAGCATTGTCCAAATGCACTATGTGCCCATTTTTGATTGGTCCATTTTGTGCTCCTCAAATCGTACCGACCAAAACGGGCAACCAGAGCAGCAGCGAAATAGAATGAAGCACGATTGGAAAGGAAAAAGAAAAAAAATAACGAAACATTGGTCGCAGTCTAACACATGTGTAATTCTCGAGCCAGCCAGTCAGCTTAAAAATCCCCGCTCCGCTGCCGTAACGATCATTCTCATTCAAACCGTACACCACATCGGTTCGCATCACAACACATCAACAAACCAACCCAAGCAGCCATGTCTGGACATGGCAAAGGAGGAAAAGTGAAGGGAAAGGCAAAATCCCGCTCGAACCGTGTTGATCTGGAGTTCCCCGCAAGGGTAGCTAGGCGCATTAGTACCAGTGCACCAGTCCACCTAGCCAGCGTTATATAGTTTCGGCCGCCGAAGTGATCGAGTTAGCTGGCAAAGCTGCTGGCGACGATAAGAAAACCCGCATTCGGAACAGAACACATTCGGTTCGGACAACAGGCAGTTGCAGCGAGTGGCGAGTGGCGAGTGGCAAACGCAATCGCAAAACGGCAGCAGGTAGCAGAAGAAAAAAGTTTGTTCTTTTTACAATCTGCTTTGGTGGCAAGTCCAGAACAAGGCGGCATCGAGGGCGTTCGAAATGTTTTTTTTTTTTCAAAACCACGAGTACTAAGTTTTCTAAATTGGAAACATTCCATAAAACAAGGCGCTTTTCAGGGCCATTAAACCTTCCAAAAAAGAGTTTAGGAAATAAAGTTCAATGCTTTCTAAAACATTATCCAAAATAATAATAAAACACAAATTGATGTTTTCATAAAGATAATTTTGTGATCCTGAAAAGGACCCTTTTTAGCCTGCATGTGAATCCAACGAGCGAACAAATCGTAATGAATATATTTTTTTGCCATCGCTCCCTTTTAACGCTCATTCGTTCGTCTCGTTGGACTCGCCCCTCTGGCTGAGTCTGCCAATTTGTCTCTATCCTGTGAGTGTGTACCGCTAGAGTATAAAACACGCGGACCCCAAAAAAATATCTTATTTTCTTTCGAACCGTAAACCCGTGTGGTTGTACGGCATCGGAATCGTGGACGTAACAAAGGAGGACAAGTTAAGGGAAAGGCAAAGTCTCACTCGAACCGTGCAGGTCTCCAGTTCCCTGTTGGTCGCATTCACTGATTGCTCCGCAAGGGTAACTAGGCCGAACGGATTGGTGCCGGAGCACCAGTATACCTAACAGCGATTATAGAGTTTCGGCCGTCGGAGTGCTCGAGTTGGCTTGCAAAGCTGCTCACGACAATCAGAAAACCCGCATCAAGAACAGAGCAGCTTCGGTTCGGCGCTCATAAAGGCAACAATTAGTTTCAGTGAGTGGCAAAGTGTTTCTCCGGCACGTCGCATTGAATGTAATTTACTGAACAACATGTAACAAGCAGGATGGGAAGAAATTTTCCATCTGTGAAAGCTGTGGCGAGTGGCAAACGCAATAGCTAAACAGGAAGGAAATTAAAATTTTTAAATTAAATATCTGGGTGTGTGTGTTACATTTTTGTTAATTTAAAAAAATAAAAAAAGTTCGTATCTTGTTCCAAAACATGAAATATGAAGTTTCAAAATGATGTACAATCCAACTTCATCCGTTGATTTCACGAAGTTTGTTTCAGCATTTCAAAAATCTCCTAAAAATTTCGACTTCGCACCCCGTTCGTCTAATTTTTTTTTTTCAAGTGTACCGTTCTGAATCATATTTCGGACGCTTAAGGCATTTGATGCAGAAAACAGGTCTAAACTTTATGCACAAGTACTCTTTGATTGATATTTTTACTAAATTAGTTCAATAAGCTTTTAGCTTTCTACTTTGGTGCCTATTTGATTAAAACATCAACAATTATCGAATTTTTCAATTGAAGCGGATGAGAATCGAATTTCGGACACTATTTATGAAAAAAATCAAATTTCGGACAGAGTGAATTCAAATTTCGGACACTCTGTTTGCATAACGGTTTCTTGTGGTTTTAAGCGCAACTTTTATTTCTGTACAATTACTAATGCAATTAAATGATCAAACATGAGGAAAATTAAGTGTTCGGGTATTTTGGTTATTGTTTAAGGTATATTTGAAGATGTATTTTCCATTTTTTGAGTGAGTTTTTTAATTTTGAATAATGATTATTACGCTGTTGGCAGCTGGAAGCGTAGAAGTTGTCTGAAAATCGGTACCTTGATGGTGGTATCGGTTCTGAAGCAATGGCGTGTCGCAGAACGAATTCCAAAGAATGTTTTGAAACTTAGGACAACACCTAAAGCGTTACATACGGGTTTTTGAAAATTGGAAAAATTTCCAAAATGGGTAAATCGGTCGATTAGCTCCTGAGTTATCGATACCACCAGCTGAAAAAACATGGTTTCGAGAAAAACACGTTTGAAAATACGTATAATAATACTATATCCCTTGCGGTGATCTCATACTTTTGGCTGTAACATTCAAACGAAATCGAATATCGAAAAAACGTTTCAGAACAAAATTTCTGAGGGATAAGCTTACCAAAAAATGCAAAAAAAAAATCGATTTTTCGACCTTCCTGACCGGGGTCCCCTCTTATCCACAGAAGAGCCTGTTTTGATTTCATCTGTTTCGTTACTCCTTCAAAAATATATTCTATTGCTCTTAATTAACTTGATGTTTATTGTTATTAGTTACAATATTACTTAGTGTATATTTATGTATCCCAAATGTGCTCTCATCCATCCGCATCCATCCGCCCACATCCGCTTGCATGTCTAGATTTTGGGGTGCAGCAGTACGGATAGATGATCATCCTCGAATGGCATCCAAAGCGTCTTTCACTTTGTCGTTATTATATTCACGCTTCGCATCCATAATAAACCTGAAAACATACATTGTGGTATCACCAATTTTAACTGTCCGAAATATGAATCGTAAGAAAAAAAAATCGATTCAAATTTCGGACATTTTATTTTATAATTTTTTGAAGAAAAATCTCAATATACTTCATTATGTTTTATAATCAACTGTGAAACACTTACCAAGCAATAACAGTTAATCATCGTTATAGATTATCAGTGATGAATTGCGAGAGAAATTTAACTATTAACAAACGGTTATATTCTACCTGCTCACGCTAAGCGCACAGCAAAAACAAACAATAATGAGTAGTGCTGTTAGATTTTTGCCTACTATGTTATAATTTAAAAGTAAATCTAATATAAAATGATAGTGAAACCAAGGGGATAATCTAAAGAATCAATTGTGATATTAATTTCATAGTTATATCATCAGGGCATTAAGCATTTCATGATATTATTACAAAGTGTTCGAAATATGATGCTGTCCGTAATATGATTCAGAACGGTATCTGAATTAAAAATACAAATTAAAACACTACATTTGCATCATATGTATTCATCATGTACTTGCAATATTAGAATGAAATATATTTAATTTTCGGTAAAACTATTTTTCAATTTCTTTATATTTTCGCTACTAAACATCACACCGGCCAAATGACCAGTTGGGTAGAAATAGGTGCAACTGTCGGTAGTTTTAGTGTTAATCATCATTGTCATCTTAACAAATAAAACGAAGTCGCAGGAGCCAGGAGTCACGAAAACTGTTGGGTTAGAGTCACCAACTCTAAATGAGCACCACGTTTTTAGTGTGTGAGCTTTAAGCTGCAAATAATTGTTTATTTTAGCATATCCAAACATTATTTAAGCCCTCTAAAATTTACAAATTTGGTGAAAAAAATTTTTGGCAGTGGTATGGCGTAAATTACACGTTTAACTACGCCGATTTCAATGAATTCAACCAAGTTAGTTACATAATTCTATTTATATCCAATCCGTACTTACAAAACTAGTTTTAATATTTAGATTTTAGAACTGCACGATAGAATTAGATTAAGATTTGAGAAATTAAGAAAATATTTATAAATAACTAGCTGTACCCTGCCACGCTTTGCTGTGGCACAGATGAATTTTTCATTTCTTTATGTTGTAACAACAATCCTAGATGTGTTTGGTTGTTTTGTATATTGTATCATAGTTTGAGCTTAATCGGTTCCGTACTTTTCAAGTTTTTGACGCGTACACAAACGAACAGAACATTTTTATACAGGGGTTTTCATTTCGGGCTTCCGAAAGTATACAGCCCTGCGCTGACAACCGTTTGACATAGCTGTCAACCAGAGCGTCATATCGTTAGTTGAATGTCTGCCATTTTACAATATGGATCGTTTTAGCATCGCACAACGTGTTCATTTTGTTAAATTATACTATAAAAATGATAAAGAACCGGCAAATGTTTTTCGAGCATTACGGACGGATTTTGGTCGTCATGGACGGCCTACAGAGCACACAATCGCTAATGTAGTGCGTAAATTCGAACAAACTGGATCCGTAGCGGATATTGTGAAACCCGTGCATCATCGTAATGTGCGTTCGGCCGAAAATATTGCTGCTGTTGCTGCCAGTGTGGAGGATGACCCGAATGTTTCGATTCCACGGCGTGCTCAGCAATTGGGCTTGTCAAACACATCATTGTGGCGAATTTTGCATTTGGACTTGCACCTACATCCATATAAAGTCCAACTGGTACAAACATTAGAGCGTGGTGACCATGGAATGCGTCGGGCATACGTCGATTGGGTGAACGAAGAACAGCAGCAAAATGCTGAATTTTCGCATCAAATTTTCTTCAACGATGAGGCACATTTCGAGCTCGGTGGCTATGTGAACACCCAAAATTTCCGTATATGGGGCTCAGAAAATCCACACGTGATTGTTGAGAGGCCATTGCATCCGCCAAAAGTCACTGTTTGGTGCGCATTATGGTCTGGTGGAGTCATCGGGTCGTATTTTTTTGAAAATGAGGACGGCGAGACGGTAACTGTGAATGGTGAGCGCTATGGCCGCATGTTAACCGATTTTTTTTTGCCACAAATTGAAGATATGGATACGGCTGACATGTGGTTTCAGTAGGACGGCGCCACGTGCCACACAACACGACCGAACATGGCCATATTGCGAAAGAAATTTGAGGGACGCATAATTTCGCGTTTTGATGATGCCGATTGGCTGTCCAGATCATGCGATTTGAACCCGCTAGACTTTTTGTTTTGTGGGGTTATGCGAAAGACCGTGTCTATGCCAACTCTCCGCAAACTCTTGAACATTTGAAAGACAACATTCGTGAAGTTATGACCGAGATACCGCCCCATATGTGCCGAAAAGTCATCGAAAATTACCTGTTCCGGATCAAGGTGTGCGAGGAAGCCCTAGGTGGACATTTGAATGATGTTGTATTTCACACATAATGGCATAAACCAAACTTTAATTTGAAATAAAAGTTTCATCGAAATTCGAATTCTAAGTGTCTTTTATTCCAATTCACTTTCGGAATTTAAAGTTGGAAAACCCTGTATATATAGAGATAGTGATAGATGAGGGAAATCGAATAACTTTAAATCACTTTGAAACACAATTTCAGTTCACGATTTTGTCAAACATGTGGAAAAAAAATGTTTTTATCACATAGAACACATGTTCATTACTGAATAGTCGATTTTCATTAGAAGCTCAATTTTAGAAACGCTCTCTGGTTAGATATAAAATCATTTTTCTTCAAATTTTCCAATTTTTCATATCGTAACAACACTCCTTGAAGTGGAATGTATATTGAGTGCAACTTTGAGCTCAATCGGTTCCCTACTTTTCGAGTTTTTGACGCGTACACAAACGAACAGAACATTTTTATATATATAGAGATTAGAATAAGAATGAATTTTGTACTGCCAAACTCAACAAAGATGTTTGATCTTTTCGACAACCCTTTTGTTACATCCAGTGTTGCCACACGTACAGATTTATCTGAAAAGGTACAGATTTTCTCAGATCGAGGTACAGATCGTTATTTTTGGTACAGATTCTGTACGGTACAGAGTACAGATTTTCGTCAAAAAGTACAGATTGGTACAGATTTTTTCTGCGTGGGAAATTTCTTACTATTTTGAAATCAAAACATTTTATTAAACATCGTGACGGCAACTCGAAAATTTCAATAAATGATAGTATGCAATTTAGAATCCAAAAAACTGTGTTTAAGCATCAACAAACACACGAATGACTTGCAAATGTAAATGTAGTATTTGTAGTAAATGAATGAGTATTGATTTTATGCTAATAAAATAGACTTTTCTCTTCAACGAATATTTCGATGGTTTGGAATAAAATGTACAGATGAGAAAGATTTTTAACCCCTCTGGAACAGACTTAAATGTGGCAACACTGGTTACATCTCCTTTGGTCCCAGTAGCGTTACATGGCATTCTTCGGGCGCCATGTCACTTCGTTAACAGCTGTTGCTGCGTTGAGGAGATAAATCTGCCAACATCATTGAATAACCCCCTCATTATGATTCAGCGGTTGTTACATAACCTTTCTTCCATTGTATCAACGTGATTGTCGTTAATCAGAGAGCTGAGATATCTTGCTGATAGTCATTGTGTGATGTTGAAGGATTCCACAATTTGTGAATATGACTATTGGAATGCCAAAATAACTTTACTCGTTATAAAACTGAAAATTTGAAAACTAATGATTTTCTTAATTGGTGATGGTGGCCTGAAGTAAATTTACTACAAATTTATTAGATTGTGAGTACCTCTGATTTTTCAAACTGTTCCTATTTTACAAACATTGCTAGATTAGTTACACATTTCTGGTTCAATAGAATAGAACAGAAGATTGACATAATTCATATACCTACAAAATTAGTATTTTTCAATTATTTGAAATGAAACATATTAATATTGCACATTCAAGAAAAATACTGTTTTGCAATATCTCACATAAGTTTCTGGACACTCTAGGACAATGCTGCAAAGTTAACAATGTTAGCAGCAAATCTTGAAAACGCATTTATGAAGTAAATCAGCGTTATATTTCCTGCCTCACGAAAAGATTCGGATCGTCGAAAAAGCTGTAAGATTATATCAGAGACAGGACTGCGTATTTGACGTAGGATTACGTCCCGATATTTGTTGCATATTGAGATATCATCTTCTTGATTGGTGGATTAGTTTCAATTAGTCTTGAAACTTCATAGATCATTCGCCTCTAGCCTTGAAAAAGACCAAACAATCACTGGAGAGTCCTAGGATCGAACTTACTGTCGTTTGCTTAGTAAGCGAACAAGCAGCCATTCAGGCTACGGGAACTTCGTCACGCTACTTGATTTAGAAGTCCGTTTAAGGAAGGCACTTTACGGCCTACACTTATGCATAGAAAATTAGAAGCTCTTGATACTTTTCTGAAGGACCAATTGGGAGAACTTATCTTAAACGCGTAACCTTGAAAAATGCGATTTGTACGCCCTCGCTGCCGCCGCCGCCCCGTTACTGATGAATAATGAATGGCAACTTCTGCATCGGTGAGGATCTTTTTTTTATATCTCTGCGTATCAATCACATATAAACCGGACGAAAGAAATGCAAAAGCAGAGAACGAACACTGCGACTGTAACGCCAATTATCAAAATGACACCAATGACTTTCGTTAAAAAAAATAATTTTTACAGCTCAGTCGTTAATGGGTTAACGCTTTACAAGGCCGTGGAAACTAGGCAACGAATCGACTCCAACTTCAGAGGACATAATCCTTACATGAGGAATAACACCATATTTACCTTTGAAAAAAAAATTTACCATTGAAACAGTTGAAAAAATTGGTGGCCACTGCCCGTTAAGCTTGAGCTTGAGCTTGAGCTTGGGTAGACTGCACAATTCGTAGTTGCTCTTCGTGATTGACCTGAACCAACCAAATTGCACAAAGAACACACAGAATGACGCTTGGGACTAGCAAATCATTCTCGTTGTGCAATTTTCGGTGATTCGAGCTTTAAATTGTCAATAACGACGCCGGCCACGTCCTTACAGTCACCAGGGGAAGGGAAGGAATGTTAGTATGATAACCGCCGCCCAAAGGCCAGAAGGGTCGCCTCTATAGCGTGGTTCCCTAGCGATTATCATGGAAGGGATAGTTGTTAGTGGGAGGAGGTAAGAATCAGGATTCACTGTGGTAAGTGATGTGATTATGTAAACGCGAATTATCAGCCACTCGACGAAATGAAATTCTGAAAATTCTACTTGTCACAACACGCGGTAAAGATTATCTTTAGGTATCCTGATAAGGAAAGCCTGTGTTGTTAATATTTATAGCACGTACTTTGGGAATTTTAGACAATTTGAAAAAAATTCTATGATCATTCTATGAGTTTCTACGAGTTTCATCATCATCATTCATCATCATCGAAGTGTATGAATATCGCACAATTATATCCACATATACCATAAATAACTACAGGTAAACACACAAATCGATGACCGTCCGAAAGGAAATATGAGATTTGGGAACACAATATAAAAAACTGAATTAGGAAACTGAAGTCTGAATAAGGATCAAGAATCATTGACAGATAATAACAGGAGTTTCTAAAACCTCTATATACACAAACACACGAAAGGAAACGAACGATCTGTCTTTACAGTAAGTTCCCAGAATGAAGCACGTCACGACACATCGCCTCCCTCCATTCGGCGGTGGACGCCCGGCAATGTAACACAATGCAGAATATTTTCGAAGTTTCCTCATAAACCACAAAAATGCTCCATACTGCATCACACCATCAAGCAACCACCGAAATACAAGAAATGGTACATCATGACGCATCTCACTTCGAAAACTTACTGTTAATACATTACAAAATAAGTGAAGAACTTTACAGATTTCCTGTTTGCAAAACGATTAATATTTTTAAAAAAATCATCTGGCATCTCTGAACATCAAACGCACGAACACATAAACACCTATGGAGGAGAAACCAAATCTTCCGACCTGAACCAAACACAGGGCGCAGTGATACAACCAGATTACTATTGCATATGAACGCAGCAAGCGCCCTATAGTGTCATATAGTACCACTACTACTATAGTTTACGTGTTTACGTGTTTACACACAAACACAACCCACGTCTTTTTCTGTGCGCTGATCATGCCCCCTGTTCAACACTCAAATGCGATATTTTCACTGCAGCAAAAACTTCCTATTGAATTTGGATCAACACTTAAAACACCTTTTGGAATGAGCGAACCAACTTTATTCCATGTCATCGTCTCGCGATTCAAAAACACGTCCAGTTGAAAAAATTGGTGGCCACTGCCCGTTAACCCCAAAAACACTGCCTTGTAATTTCACTATATTGCGCCTTTGGTTATGCAAAAATCAAAACAATATTTGCATTTCAGCGATTTATCATCAAATATTCCATTTATTTTATTGAAAGAAACTGCATGATTTTACACAGTCGATCCTAAAAAGTACGTTTACAGTGAACATCTTATCAACTTGTTGCATTTCCAACGAATTTAAACAGATTTATCTGCCGGTGCTCCTAAATCGTTAATAGGACTCAAAGTGGTCCATATCGACCCCTTTGGGTCGATATTGGTTTCTCCGGGGTCGGTATGATCGAAAATTGGTTTTGGGGGTCGACGAGGTCTACAAATTGAACCCCATTAATTAACACTTCACAGTTCTTGTTTGAAACGTTCAAGATACAGTATAAGTTGTATTTCGTGATTCACCTTGAATTCTAGTAGAAAATATAATTGTTGTACTTTTCAAAAACGCAACAAATAGATGAGCGCGCACAAAAGTTCATATTAGATGAAAAATTTGGCAAGTGCATTTGGCATTTGCGTTCTGAAATGTATTGAAACTTGAATACACTCATTTGCTAATTTAATTCAAGAGATTACATTAGTAAAAATAGAAAGAAAGTCATAAGGTTCATCTCATAACACTGAGTTTAAAAAAAAATATCATTAGCGTACGATTTTTATATATTTTTTCAAACTTTAATTGCCTGCATCCAGTATTTGTGAGTAATTTTTATTAACATATTTACAATTAAATTAATATTTATTTAATTGTATATCTATTTATTTTGTTGAATTTTGATGAGAGAATGATGTCAAGTTTACCCGCTTAACCCACGGTTGCCAGACTTCCACATTTGGTGAATCTGGTGAAGCATCCAGATATCCAGATCGTCGTTTGTCTAGTCTACACTTTCCGCACTTTGTCCAGATTTTAGCAGAGTTAAAAAAAAATCTGCAATCACATTCGACTTTATTGATTTGGTGTGGAAAGGTTTTTTTTTAATCTGTATTATTAGTGACTTTCAACACATTGGGCTGGTTCGTCACTTTGCTTCCATTTTTGGAAGAATGTCGGGAGTGAGAATTGAACTCGTGATCTTTAGCGTGAGAGGTATGGATGTTACCACTACGCCAGATCGCCTCCGTGCGGAAAGGTAGTTTGTGCTAGTTTTATTGTAATAGTTATTAAAAATGATATCACTGATTTCATCGAAGGAATTGGGCCAGACTTTCTCAGAGTACCGATAAGTATGCCGGTTTCTATAAAGTATGTCGTATTGTCGTTTTTTTCACAAATGAGTTCATGCAAACGCTAGAAGATACCGATGCTACGAGGCATTCCCGCAATTAAGAAAATTTACTAAAAATACTAAATACTAAAAATTGACTGAACACCGAAGAAAGTGCACATGTGCACATGTTTGCAACCATCAAAATGTTGATTGATTGATTGGGTTGAACTATAGAGATTTTTGCAGTTCCAGTCCTGAGAAGGATAAACTCAACCCAAACTCCACCTTCGCCTGCCTTGAGAAAGACACTTCATTATCATTGCTCGTCAGCAAACCGTGTCCGCTTCCACAAGCATCAAACGACTTTCTCGTGAAAATTTTCAATAAAATTCGCAATTAAATATTAAAAATGTCGGTAAAAATCAAGACAAATCCAGACTTGTTATTTCCCTGGCTTAACCCTTTATGAGGCCGTGGAAACTAGGCAAGTAATCGACTAAAACTTCAAAGAACATAACCCTTACATGAGGAAGACCACATTATCTTTGATAAAAAATGAACTATTGAAACAGTGGAAAAAAATTGTGGCAATATAGTTGCAACTGCCGTTTAACCCCAAAAACACAGCTGAGTTTATTGTGCCTTTGGTTAGGCAAAAATTAAAACAATATCTCCAGTTCATCGAAAAAAAAATCTTTTACATAGACTTACTAAGAAAAATATAAAAGTTGAATTTTTCATCAAATACACAATTTTTTTATTGAAGAAACTGCATGAACTTACACAGTAGATCCTAAATAGAGCGCTTATAGTGAAAATCTTATCAACATGCATGTTCAACGAATTTAAACAGAATTTTTTGCTGACGCTCTGGAACCGCGTTGTTTACACAAAAATGACTCCCAAATTAATATCGTACATTTTTAGCAGCCCTAAAAAAATTGGAGTATTGTCAGGTACTTTTAGAATTATTTGATTAAGCAAAATATTGAAATAATATTCCATGCGCGGCAAAAAAAAATCACTTAAATTTGGAAAAGGGGTCTATTGCCCAAAATAGTTTGAGAACCCCTGCTCTAACATTTCTAGATCGCTACCCAGTGCTCTCTTAAACAGCTATAGCTGCCTACTAGAACAACATCCGTTTAATGAGTTTTATAGGGACTTACTTCCAAAACACCCTTGGATTCTTATAATTGTTAGTTATTATAACGTGTTAGTTAACAAAATCGAACAATTAATATGAAACAACATTTCAAACAATATAAGTTTATTAAGTTTAGCAATTGTGGATGAACGAAGATATCCAAAATGGCGTCTGTCTATGCGCAGTTATGAAATTAGAGGATACGGTTAGTTATTACTGTTTGTTAGTATTATCGATTGGATTCAATCGTTTCACTTTGCATCTAAGCACAAACGAACAAGTATTCTATGTTCGAGTAAATTGCTGAGCATTGATTTTCAAGCCTGTTACCTCCGACTGCGTCCAAGTAATTGAAATAATTAATTCCAGAAAAATAAAACGTATCTACCGTGTATTCTCTTCCAAAAAAGTTCTATCACTCTATCTATTTAAAATAAAACACCATAGTCGATTAGGCTTGTCACTTGGGTGTTTGAAATTCATCACCTTCAAACAGAAAAAAAACAAAACTTGGACACATAAATTGCACTATAATCGCCCCAACAATTCCAATAGTTACCAACACCGGGATTTGGGATTAATTCCATTGTCGAGAGTCCTTCGTTTGATTGCATCGTTAGAATGGTCGTGATCTTCCCAAGCATTGTATTATTCTCAGCATCAAAATTTTCAATGGTTAGCAGATTCTGCTGAAACTGCAAATACCCCATATTATCATATACGCCAAGGCAAAGCTCTGGTCTACTACCGATTCGGCGCTGGCAAGCTTTTTTTCCACCTTTCTACTCGCTCACTCCTCTGTCACATTCATCTCTGTCTAACAACGTCGCGCTCTGCAGCCGCTTCAGCTCAAGTCGAACGGAGTGTTCCTGTAAATATGCATTATTCATCCGCTTCTCGTCTTTACCTCGATGCCTTCTTCATGTTCTCAGAGCAGCTTTTCAGGCTGCAGAGACCTCGCTGGTTGGTACGTTTGCGAGCAGTATTCCAGTGGGCATGCTTCAAAGTTTAGCCAGTTGGAAACGAGCGAGATCCGCCCTCCACCCACGCACACACAATCAAACACTGGCGCGGCCAACGCGAGATGGAGAACCCGTGGTGGCCCCCGAAATGGTGGATGGAACGGGGGATGAAGCCCCAAAGAACGACGAGCGGAAGAAGAAAAATTCCATACTTCTTTGCTTCCACCGGGCGGGACAACTCTCCGAAGACTCTGCCCGCGTGTTGTTGGGTCGGTGTGTTGGTGAGAGAAGCAACATTTTTCCCGCTTTGACTGAAGGTAAGGTAAGGCTCTCCTTCTCCATCACTTTTCCGGATCCTAGGAAGCGTCAGTGGTCCAAAGGAAGATGCAGTTCGGGATCTTTTTTTTCCTCTGGCTCGCATCTCTAAATGCCCGCGCTAGTATTGGTGTGAGCCTTTCGAATCACGAACCACTGGGAATCGGTTCTTGCCCACTTGAGGCTCTCTCTCACTTCTTCATCCGTTTGGCTCGAAAGCTCTTTCGCACTCGTTCCAACCCACGACGACTGGACAAGGAAAAGCTTCCTCGCCCAGCCGCCACCACCTCGTATCCACTATTCCGAACATCCTTGAGCGAGTGGAAAAAAAGCGAAAAAAAACATACACTCACAGAATAGCTGCTGGAGATAAGAGCTGGGCAAAGCATCAACAACGAGAGCACACACAAAAAATGTCCACAAAAAGCGAAGAATGTTAAATGCATTTAGCGTATCTGCAAATGAAATATTTCAATTTATTTTCGTTCGCCATTTTACAATTTGTGTTTCTCCGCCAGCCACACTGCTGGTGGCATCCAACAGGGAGGATATGGAAAAGGCAGCAATTTCCGTGCCTCGCACAACCCGATCCTTATTTAATTTTTTTTTTTTGTGCGATTCCGCATAACTTTCTGCCGACGCTTTTTTCCGCCTCATTTTCCGCTCCGTTCCAGGCTCCTAGATACCAGGCGATGTTCCGGGCCTGCATTACGAGGATATGCAAGGAAAAAATAATTATCTCACATTCATCTATTTGGAGCACTGTTTTTTTTTCCTATTTCCCCCCACGAAGGTGTCAATTTTCGCTGAATGTAAGCCCCGGCAGCGGTTTTTGCCCCAATGGGTGGTAAATGTGAGCAGTGTTCAAATGGGTAACATGTCCGAGGTGTGCGAATGACTAATTGAATTCGGAGCTGGTGGTTGCTCCAAATGGAAGCACTGGACACTCGGAAGTAAATGGTTGAGGATGATTGACTGAGTGGGCAAATTGTTGTTCGCTTATAATCGACAAGCGAGACTAATGGAGTTGGAAAAAGTATGAATCGCTGAAGCTGGCAGAGATCAACACGATTACAGCGAGTCATCCGGAGTGAACACATTGTGGGATGTTTCTCTATTTTATGTCATCAACGTGGTTGGGTTTGATATTCGAATAAGAGGATGTGTTTAACAGCATAGCTACAAACAATCACCTTTGTCAGCTTCTCCATATCCGCAAAATATATTTTTCAGGAATTTATTTAAAAAAACAATTCACAGCAAAAAAATAATAATAGCTCCGTCGGACTTTCTTTCTTTAACATAAGTTTAAAAGGTGTGTTTAAGCAGTAACAAACAAGTGAAACGCAACAAATGAAACGAATCCATGTTTTGAATGATGAATATCCTTCTGATGCAGAGGCATTCAAAACGAGCACCCAACTTACGTCTGGCCGCTACAGGTACAATTTTCATATACCAATGACATTACAAAACCAATCTAAGTAGCTAAGTATTGTCATCATATCCAAGTAGAAAAAGGAAGCTTCCCAAAGCCCTTTTCAAGCCCTCGAAGGGAAGCGATATTTAAATTTTTCCTCAAACGGCTTTTTTCAAGGCTAGAGGCGGATGGACTTTTAGGTTTAAAACCTCTGTAATCCAAATTCTACTAAGGAATTGATTCACAAATTTCGTTTCATTCTAAAATAATATCCGAAACAATTTGGACAAGTCAATCTCTACCGTAGATAATTTTCGACCGACAAGAGAGAACCCAATTTCGACAGACGCGTATGTTCTATAAGTCAGGCAAAAATAGAAAAGTTTATAATAAACACAAAAAGCACAAAGTAAGAACAAGTTGAAGTATACGGGAATCAGTTATAGAAATTTCATTGTATTGAATCAAATACATTAAAATATTTTTTTGCGTAGAACTACGTCCTTTACCAAAGGTGCAAAGAAGAAAAAACATGTCACATTTTAGCTGTTTGTTGAAACCGAATTATGATGATTTCGTTTCAGTTTTTCTAATTGAATCGAAAATGTTCTAATTTTTTTTTTTGGATGTCGTAAATGGTAGCAATTGATGAAAACTGGAAGCGTTACCATTTCCCAAACAGTTGTTCTCCGTATTTGTGTGCTTATCTACCCACGCGGTCAATAACGAGCAACTTATGCATCGGTGAGGCACAATTTTTCCTTTCCACTACGGGTCAGCGTAATTCGGTCGCTCGAAATGCAAATGCAGTGAACAAGCAGGACAGCATGTAAACGGACACTGTGGTCAACTTATTTACACACGTTAGAGTGTAAAAGCGGAGCACTTGCGATTTCTATTGCACTCATGTAGGCTGCGGGTGCTTTCGTAGCCGCATGCATCGCCAAATGTGTTTCCCTAACATAGACTATGAAGTGTAGCAGCCCAATAGAATGGTCATTGACAATCATACACGAGAGTTTGTTTAAGTTTTCTCGAAAAAGGTTAAAGTCTCTGTACTTTATCACAGCTACTACTACTGTTACAACTTACTATTTCACAGTCTCGCTCTTGCCAGCGAGCAATCAATATGCTTCCTTAATGAAAATGTCACACACAGCTGAGAATGAAATCGCCGAATCTGATAAAAATTTATATTGATTCCATTACGTTTCTTTTTTCAAACTTTCAACTTTGTAAAAATGCGCAGGGTCCTTTCACATACGGGATTTTATATTCATGAACAAGCATTTTGGTTTTAATTGCTTTCGAATGTTCTCGGCTGAAACCATTACAAACTTACGCTAGGGAGAATTTTTTCAAATTTTGCATAACTTGTTTCGTAATTTCATATTGGTTCGTTTTATTATATGAGAGATGTCGCTGTTAGTTTGAGAATCATTCATTGCAGATATTGTTTTTTTTGTTGGCACCGTGCGGGTTTGTGTTACTACAATTAAAGTAAGGAAATAATTTTTGATAAGCAATACATCTATCCATCTTAGGCACAGTCGGCTATTTTTATACTTGATGAAATATACTAAATCAATACTCATTATAATTTATAACCCTAAACTATCATATTATACGTTGAGGCTATTTCGAATCTATTTCGATTGCAGGAATATATTAAAGATATAACAGATGAGCTAATTTTTATTAAATCTAAAAAAATAGAGTAAAAAAATGGAGTCCGGGAAAGATGTATTTCCTAAATTCATTAATTTTAATCATTTATGATTAATTAATTTATGAGATATAAAAGCAATCATCAAATATGATACAAGTCTCTGCATATAACATGATAGTCTAGGATTATGAATTATAATGAACATATAGATAATGTGTGCTAAAGTCGTTATAAATCAATGTAGGCGCATGGTAGACACTGCGTGTGACACTGATGGTACGTACGGCGAACCAGGTTACGACCACCGATGATCCAGAACTTCTGGCGAATCGTGGCGAGCATCAGCTGGGGACCAGCATGCAGCAGCATATGGTGATAGTATTTGACTATTAGAGTGGATAACAGATGCTTCGACGAGAGGACAATCGGAAATTTCACATCTTCGGACACGGCGGCATTGCCGAGTCTCCCACCGACTCGGATGACACCTTCCTTGTCGACTTTCGGTTTCAACCACTTTAATGGTGACGATATAGGAATGCGTTCCCCGCAGAAAATATCCGGAAACGATTCGTGCTGAGCTAGTCGACAGAGCGCAATGTCTGCTTCACGGAAGTCGGTAGTGGTCAAGGTCTCGAACGGTTCGATGGCGGTCTTCTTGGTGGAGGCCTTCAAGGTACGGAAATATCGCATCCAGTATGCAATACATCGACGGAGCTTGCTGAAGCAGGAGTACCGATAGAACAAAGTATCGGAAAACCTTGAGTCGACAGTTGCTACCATGGCTACCATGCGTTTGGCCTCTGACATCCAACGGGGATCGAGCGATGGCATCTCGTTAACAGGCCACTCAAATGGTGGAAGGGATAACCAGTCCGGACCGTTCCACCACAGGGAATTTTGCTTGAGGTCAATCGGATTGACACCACGGGAAAGTGGATCAGCAGGATTGGAATTTCCAGAAACGTGGTTCCAGTGACAGGATTCAGAAGCTTCTTGGATCATGGCCACCCGATTAGCTACGAAGGGTTTCCATCGGGATGGCGAGAAATCCAACCAGTGTAGGACAGTAGACGAATCTGTCCAACAGTAAACTTCAGCGGATTTTTGGATGGAGTGCATTACTTTCTTGAAAAGATTGGATGCCAACACTGCACCACATAGCTCCAGACGTGCGATTGTTTGTGGTTTGGCCAACGGTGCTACCTTGGACTTAGATGTCAGCAACTGAACATGGACTATCCCAGCGGATTCCGAACGCACATAACAGCATGCTCCATACGCCTTCTGTGAGGCATCGGAAAATAAATGGAGCTGGAATGAGATTGCGTTGGCTACAGATACACAACGTGGAATTCGAAGAGTGGCGATAGTATCTAGCGTTTCGTGGAACTCCTTCCACATGGATTGCAAGCGAGGAGGAAGAGGACGATCACACTCATAGGAATCTCCGGCTTCAGTTTTCAACGCCCATAGTCGCTGCATAAAAAGTTTAGCGATGACTATGGTTGGTCCCACTAAGCCAAGTGGGTCGAAGATTTGCGCCACGTACGACATAACCTTTCGCTTAGTCAAAACGGGTGCTGGAAGTGGAAGCTGAACCTTAAAGCTCATCATGTCTGGTTTTGGCTCCCATATGAGCCCGAGAGTGGAAACGGATTGATCGTTGTGAAGGTCATGGTACGGCGTGAACGCTAGATCGTCTTCGGGAATGTCTGCTAGAACACCAGATGAATTTGATGCCCACTTCTTGAGCGGAAAGCCTGCCGCTGCAAACATGGCAGATATTTCTTGGCGGATGTGGATGGCGGATTCAACAGTGTCGGCACCAGACAGGAAATCATCCACGTAAAAATCCTTCTGGGCTACCGCGGCTGCGGCTGGATAGGTCTTACTTGCGTCCTGCCCGATCTGCTGGAGGGTGCGAGTCGCTAAGAACGGAGACGACCCGAAACCGTACGTTACTGTCTGCAGTTCGTACGTAGCAATCGGTTGATTTGGGCTGGAACGCCAAAGGATGAGCTGGTATCGACGGAATGGCTGATGCAGCAGGATCTGCCGGTACATTTTTTCCACGTCGGCGACGAACGCAATTCGGTGGATGCGGAATCGGATGTGGATCGACAGTAGATCCTCTTTAACGACTGGTCCAACTAGCTGTAAGTCGTTCACGGAGAATCCAGACGACGTCTTGCACGACGCGTCGAACACGACACGAACTTTCGTGGTGGAGCTGGATGTCTTGAACACCGGATGGTGTGGGAGGTAGCAGTGTGGCTTGGTTTCGTCTACAGGATCCACGAGTTTCTTCATGTGGTTTAGGCGTTCGTATTCTTCCATGAATCGACAGTAGGCATCTTTGGTGGTTGGATCTCGCTCTAATCTTTTTTCGAGGTTCATGAAGCGGCGCTCGGCGATTGAACGGGATTCACCGAGAGTGACGAGCGGATCGCGGGTGAGTGGCAAGGAGACAACGTAACGACCCGACGAATCGCGAGTGGTGGTAGTGGTATACAGTTCTTCACAGAGATTTTCTTCAACTGTTAACTTGGAGCACGGTTTAACGGCTTCTACCTCCCAGAACTTCTGGAGTGCTTGTTCCAGGTTACGGTCCACAGTAGTGAGGTGACAAACACGTGGTGCTTCGGATGACTGGATGGCTACCTTTCCGGAAACAGTCCATCCGAACAAGGTCTCGACGAATACAGGCTGCCCTTCACCGCAGGGAATCTTGACACCAGTGTGTAAAGTCTGCTTCATTTAATATTGGAACACAAACAATTGCGTGTAGTTCAGTCATTTATTAACGAATTCATAATTTGTTTTTCATACAAATGTAGCATTTTCTTTACTCTTTCATAAAAAAAAATTTAAAAAATTATTCATTGCTGTTTCGAAGAAATTCTCGTACTTTTCCCGTAATACGGCACATTAGGCGGCGCACACCCTTTTCGTCCACCGTTTTGGCGATTTGATTCCACCAGTTCTTCATTTGAGTCATGTTCCTAACAAGTTTTCCCTTTGCCTTAAGCCTCCGCTTCGTGATTGCCCAGTATTTCTCTATCGGCCGGAACTTGTGGCAGTTTGGGGGGTTGAGGTCCTTCGGTATTACGCTGACCCCGTTCGTTGCGTACCATTCCAAAACCGTTTTGCTGTAATGGCAGCTGGCGAGGTCCGGCCAAAACATTACTGGACGGTCGTGGGCACGAATAAACGGCAGAATCCGTTTCTGTAGGCACTCTTTTTTGTAGACTTCTGATGTCATTGTCTTGTCAGTGAGAAAGACTTTGGTTTTCTATCCACAGCTGCATATCCCCTGCCAAATCATGTACTTGCGGGCGAATTTATCCGCAAACACGAACTTAAATTTTGCAGGTACATCCCCCCGAGCCGTCGCCAAATAAAATTTTTGACCTGGGATTTGCCCAAAGTCCGCCTTCACGTAGGTCTCATCGTCCATCAGAATACATCCGTCGAACTTGGTCAGCACTTGGTCGTACAGCTTTCGAGCACGGATTCTGGCCACATTGTTCTGCTTCGGCGTCCGATTTGGCTGTTTGCTGGCTCGGAATGACCTTATTACTTCCCGGAGATGAATTCGTCGCACCGTACTGTGAGCGGCCTGGAACTTATTGGCCAAATCGCGGTCTGAAAGATTGGGATTCCTCTTGACGGCCTTGATGACTTTCCCACGCAGTTCCCGGTCGACAGTTCCACTCCGACGCTTCGAATGCGGCTTCCGAGCCGTCGTCAATGTTTCCTTGTACTGCTTGATAACACGCCATACGGTATTTCTGGGCATTTTAAGCTGTTTAGCTAGCTTAGATGCCGACAACAATGGATTTTCAAGAAAACTTTGCACAATTTTATCTCTCCGTTCGGCTTCCATGGCGGTTGTTTACAAAATGCTATCGTTTGGTGTTATGACATAAATACATGGTGAAAGGTAATGAATTTCCCGACACGTGGGTGAAAAAAGTTTCCAAATCCGTCCACTAGGAGCGCCACAATGAGCAAAAGAATTTGTTCCAATATTAAATGAAGCAGACTTTAGGTCATGGTAGACTTCCCCACCGACAATCATGTCAATGTCGGCTGGAATGTGGAAACGTGGATCGGCTAACGGAACTTCTGGGAATCTCCAAGAGGAAACATTAATCGGTGTAGTTGGCAGACAAACTGAGGGTTTCTTTAGGATGAGGAAATCGAGAGTGGTACTGTATGAAATCAACTTCGACTTAATCGTAGCAGTCAACTTGCGTTTGATCTGCTTCGATGCTTCACCGATTTCAGACACGGCAATGTCTACTTTTGTGCGACGGAGGTTGAGTAAATTTGCCAAACTCTTTGTAATGAAGCTACACATTGAACCAGAGTCTAGTAGTGCACGAGCAGAGTGCTCTTTTCCATTCTGATCCACAACAAGAAGGTTAACTGTTTCCAACAAAACAGTGGATTTTTCGGACTGCACCGATAGACTCACTTGGTGATTTGGATTGGCTGATCCTGGGGTTTCGACGACGGTCGACGTGGAAGCAGTTCCAGCATAGACGTTTCTGGGATACAAGTTCTCGGCGTTGGCGAACGGACATTTTGGAGAATGTTGGATATTGGAACAGGAGATGGTTCTCTGGACATGCAATACAGTACGGAGCGGAATTCTTGATTTCAGTCGTGGCGGAATTAGATACCATCTTGAATGGCTTCTTCTGGATCGGTGTGGGACCGGCCACCTTGGTTTATCCGGGTTGAGTGGAGCGGTGTTGCAGATCGGAGACGACAGAATTCAACATTCGGACCCGCTGATA
Source organism: Toxorhynchites rutilus septentrionalis (assembly GCF_029784135.1). Taxonomy (NCBI): domain Eukaryota; kingdom Metazoa; phylum Arthropoda; class Insecta; order Diptera; family Culicidae; genus Toxorhynchites; species Toxorhynchites rutilus. Next base: position 182,412,153 of record NC_073744.1, on the reverse strand, counting down.
AAGGAAATCGATCAACTCCTCGTAAGTGACATTATCAGCGCTACTCGTTTTTTCTTCCCAGGATCGGAGGGTTGTTGAATCCAGCTTGTAGCTTAGCAGATTAATCAACGGGGTATCCCAGTGGATGACTGGTTCGTTCAGTTTCGCTAAGGCCTTCACATGCCTTTGGTAGTCATCAACCAGGTTATGCAAATCTTGAGGAGACTCTCTCTTGAGGGACGGGAGGTCATACAGAGCTCGAAATAGTTGACGCTTCAGATAACGCTTGTTGTCGTATCGTTTTAGCAAAGCGTCCCATGTTAGAGAATAATTGTCCGCACTTATATCGGTCGATTCGAATGGCTTGTGTGCTTCTTCTTCCAATGACTGTAAGAGGTATTGCAGCTTCGCTACTGTCGGAATGTCCGCGTTGGAATGGACCATGGAGGTGAACGTATCACGAAAGGAAAGCCAGCTGGACAAATCTCCGTCGAATTTCGGTAGACCAATCTTGGGTAAGCGTAGGTGGAATCCCGCTTGAGAAGCATGATTATTTGCCGTGAAGGATGCATTCAATGCTGATTGGTTGGGATCAGTGGACCGTTTCATCAGTAGGAACCCTTTGGCCGAACAGTATCGCGCTTCGAATGCTTCTCGCTCTTGCAGATGAAGGTCCAAAAACTCGCTATAGACTCTGTCCAGCGCCTCAACACGGATGGGGATTTGGTACACGTCATCTTGATTGTCGAAATTCTTGATAAACCCCTCGACGGAATCACGAACGACGAGCAATGCCTTGCGCTTCATCAGGCATTCGGCCAACTTCTTTTCTGGTTTGGTGGACATCTCGATTACTATCACCACTTCACTACCACCACAGATCGAATGCGGAAAAACAAGATTCGGAAGAACGTTACGTAAATCGGATTACGGACTCCTTCCCGACGCGTCGTACCGTCTTCTACACGGCGCAATTATCGGAAAATGACACAAATCGTACGAATAAATCCTTCCCGTCACGGTGTGCCACTTTCTACACGAACGAATAACCCTTGAATGATACGTAAAATGAACGTTAAAGTCTTTCTTGACACAGACGTACCAATCACACGACTCAACTTTCCACTCACCACCACCAAATATAAAGGTAAACGAAACTTCAATTCACTAAATGTATTTTATTTTCAAATCAGCTTTTTTTTCTTCTTGGAACTTCTCCAGTTGCACACACCGTTGCTTCGCCAACGCCAACGGGTCGAGAAATCTGCTTACTGTCTAGCCTATTCACTGTGCGCGTCCAAAATGGCTTCGAAAGGCTTGGCTTTGATCATCCACACAAGTTATTGACCTCAACTGCAGGTCAATCAACTGCCAGCGCATGGAAGAAATACGAAATGGTGTACTCACCACACCTGCCTTTCTGGTCGGGGGTACCTTCGATCCGGTTCGAAGGACCAAATGGTGGGGCTTACCCGTTCCTTATCGAAGGATTTTCCACCGGCGATAAACGACGGCCCAGAAGACGCGTTGTAATGGCGGAATACACCGACGCTGACTATCCGTTGGATCCGTTGACTCCAACGATGAGTTGCTCGGCCACTTGTTCACCGCAAGTTGTGCTTGATGCACTTCTGTTGCACTGGAAACCACTGATTCCAGGAGGTTCGGTTCACTAAAATTATTCTCGTGACCACTAAATTTCCGTCTAAGTTTTATTACACGACTGAACAATAAAACGAATCATGAGGAACGACTTCACACTCCAATGATAATTTTCGTACTGACCTATTCTTAACAATAGTTTCCTATCCTAGCCTATATATACAGTGTCCACTACTAGTGGACATCGAACGGAATTGTTCTCTCTTCGCTTTATCTCTTAGATATAAATTCTAGGGTGATCCCTTTAGATCGGGTCATCATAGATTTAGATATAAATTTTAGGTAACTAAATTAATTAGAAAATAAGTTCAAATAGATTTAAGCGCATTTAGTATTAAGTTAAGATATTTTGGTTAAGATAGATTAAGTAATTAATGCATGACAATATTCATCAGACGCGAAGAGTGAAAACATGTTAAGTATGTAAAATCATAGCTCAAAAACGATTAAAATAACATCTCTGAATTTTTGGATGCGAAAAGAGCTAAGCTTTCAAGAAAAAATACAAAAAATATATAGCGCCCAAGATTTGCAAGTGTAATGAAGCTCATTGGCATTAGTTTGATATGTCGATTATCTAAGTCGGGTTTCATATTTTGCGATAAGGAACAAAACTGACAATATTCACCAAAATCTGAGAACCACTATATCGGTTAGGCATGGAATGACTGTATTATACATTTCTCGTTTTAAATTATAGAGACTTTAAATGTTTAAGCTCATTCGTCTCTAGAGAGTACACCTCGAGGAACATCCTGCAAAACGGTGATTCCCGCGATAAAATACTCCATGGAAAATCTCAGTTAAATTGGACCACATTTATTAGTGTCGTTAAAACGTCAAAGTTTGAGGTTTTAGAAAATCGTGAAAGCAATCAAGGGAGGAAAATCATCTCGAAATTCATCTCGAATTTCGTCAAAAATCGACTTTTTGGAGCTTGGTCTCCAAACTGGCCGTTGGCAGCACCATCTCAGATAGTAGTGAAACGTTGTGGGTGTAAAGACATAGGTCATTTAAGCAATTTTGCATACTTGAAATATTCGAAAAAGAAAAAAATCTAGCTTAAAAACTATGATACCTACAAAGTTCTTGTCAAAGGATGAAATGTATGAAATTATTTAAATTGTCACAAAAAATATCAAAAAAATTTCGCTGACAAAAAGTTATTCTAAATATTAAAATTCGTTTTTCTCAAAAACGTATTTTTTAAAAATTCCCAAAAATATAAATATGAAAAGTCCTTATGATTTCCAATAAGTCGTCCATACATCGGAAGATGAGCACTTTTACAGGGAAAAAGTTTTTCTAACAACAACTTCTTCATGTTTTCTTTGAAAAAAGCACAACTAATCCTAATTTTGATTAAAGTTAAGATAGCGATATAATATATTCAACAAAGTTTTAGATCTTATTAAAATATGACCTTTTGTCGAAGACATCAACTTTCTATCTTTTATAGTTTTTTGGAATATAAGTCATTTTTTATGAAGACTCCTAAAAAAATGTTTATGCTCGTAACATTTTTTGTGTGTAAATTCTCACGTTTGACGTGTTCTTGACATAGTAAAGTTAGCAGAGCATGTAAAATGCGATAATTTATACATAAAAATGTAACGAATTGAACATTAATATCATTTTTTAAATCAAAAACATGGAAAAGTTGTTGTTCGAAAAACTTTTTCCATATAAATGTGCCCATCTTCCGATGTATGGGTGACTTGTTGGAAATTTTAAGGGTTATTCCTATCTATTTTTTCAGAATTTTAAAAACACATGTTTTCGAGAAAAATTAATTTAAATTTTCAAAATATTTTTTTAATGAATTTTTATTCCGAAAAATTCTTTGATAATTTTTTATGAAAACCTAAATAATTTTCTACATTTTATTCTCTGACCAACATTTTGTAGATCTTATAGTATTCGATTGATGAAAAAAACTTACAGAAAAATCTATCAGGCCTACAAAATTTTAGTCAGAGAATGGAATGTAGGAAATTATTTTGGTTTTCATTAAAAATTATCAAAGAATTTTTTGGAAAAAAATTTCATTGAAAAAAAAATATTTTGAAAATTGAAATTCTTTTTTCTCGAAAGCATATGCTTTTAAAATTCTGAAAGAAATAGATATACATAGCTTTTAACATTTCCAACAAGTTTTCCATACATCGGACGATGGGCACATTTACATGGAAAACAGTTTTTCGAACAACAACTTTTTCATTTTTTTCTTTGAAAAAATACTATTAATATTCAATTCGTAATATTTCTATGTATAAATTAGCACATACTACATGCTCTGCTAACTTTTCTCTGTTTAGAAACATGTCAAGAACATGTCAAACGTGAGAATTTGCGCACAAAAAATGTTACGAGCAAAAACTTTTTTTTTTAGGAGTCTTCATACAAAAATGACTTCTATCCCAAAAACTATAAAAGATAGAAAGTTGATGTCTTCGACAAAAGTTCATATTTTAATAAGATCTAAAACTTTGTCGAATACAATAATTTTTTTTCAGCGTTTTTTTTCTAAATTTTGTTTGGTATTTTTTTTTGGCGAAAATTTAAACAATTTCCTACATTTCATCCTTTGACAAGAATTTTGAAGGTATCATAGTTTTTGAGTTATACCTTTTTGTAAAAAATTTAGAAAAAAAAATTTGGCTTTTTTCAAAAAGTAGTCTGATTAGTTTTCGAATATTTCTAGTGTGCAAAGTTGCTTAACTGACCCCTGTCTTTACACCCACAACGTTTCACTACTATCTGAGATGGTACTGCCAACTCCTAAGACGAGTTGGCATGAAATTCGTCATTATCAACAAGCATTAAAAAAATAAATAAAGGAAATTATTGAAATTACCATTGAAAATATCAAACAAAGTAAAAAAAAAATGTTTTAAAATTTTGAACTCCTTTTTCTCGAAAGCGGTTATTTTAAATTTGTTAAGAAATATATATATGAATAGCCCATACAATAACCAACAAGTTATGCATCGGAAAATGGCTACATCACAGGGAAAGAGTATACCTAACAACAACTTTATCATGTTTTCTTTGAAAAATTGTTTTACTCATAACATTTTTGTGGGTAAATCACCATACCATTTTTCGTTTTAAAAACTTTAACTGTCTTACACTGATGGACGCAAAAAAAAAGTCAACCCCCATTTGAAATCAAAGTGTTGGAACATATTAAAAGTTTTCTCAAACTTTTCGGTATTCCAGTCAATACTACGTAGAAGTAGGTAATTAGTAGACCATTTTGCCATTTCAGTATTGTTATTTATTTTTTAGAAAACCAAAAATTTCTTTTGTTCCTAAATAGGTATAGAAATAATCCAATAAGTCTTCGGTCATTATTATATATACCTCAACTCTCTTCGTTTTTTTTTGAAAACTTTTTATATGAAGTGGCAGATATCCAAAACTACAACTGTCATTATCATATGACTCATTTTAGCTGCAACTGACTTTTTAGGATGAATGAATTCATAATAATTAGCATAACATGTAGAATGTTGTCACGTTTGGAATGCAATGCTATAATGTAATTCGACTATTCGGCTCTTTATTTGTGAATACGAATCTGGAAGAACCTAAATGTGTGCAAATGCCAAATAATGGATGACATCCTAAGGAGAAATGAACACATGTTCACATAAAAACAATGACCGACGATCAATTTTTTCGTCTAAAGTGAATAGCCTTTAATAAGGAAATAAAAGTTTTCTGCAACAAATTTTTAATAGATTTTTTTTATTATAAAGATTTATTCTTCTATATTGATGAGATTTATGTGGATATTCATTTCAACTGAGAAGTCATTTCAACTTCTTAGGCGCAGATCCAAACCACCAATTTCAACCCTTTCGGACTAGAGACTATTTAGAAATTCAGACTATTTAGAAATTCTTGAAATGAAAAGAGTCCGACAGAGAATCTTGTTGGAACATACAAAATATACTTCGAAGATTTCTCCTGGGATTAACAACTCATCGCCGTCTTCAACTTCTGTGGAACGAAGCAAAAAAGACGAAACTGAATCAAACCTTACACGCGAAACTCACAACACCTTTTAGGACTGTTTCAACGAGGTGACAAATGAAAATAAGAATCAGTAGGTACCCCCAACTGGCAAGGTTTGTTAAAGTTCCTTGCAGTAGTGTTTACAGCGGAAGACTGTTCTCTGAATGAAAGTAATACTGTTAATAAATTAATGTTATGAGTTAATAGAAATTTAGTTCCGAAAACATTTTTGCAGTTCGGTAATTGAACCTTATTTTTAATTGTGTGAATTATGTTAAAAATCTATTTTGTTGTTTATCTTCCGTTAATGAGAAATCAATGATTTTCTCTAATATCCGGTATCCAGCTGGATACCTTATAGTTACCGGATATCCGGATATCTGGTAATTATTATAAGTAATGTACTTGTAATTAATGTGTTGATTTGAAAATATCGCATTCAAAAAGATTTCTGCCCACCTAACGCTTAGTGAGCCTAAAATTGTAACAATGATGTTAACTTGCGTTGCACGAGAGAGCTGAGCTCTTAGATCTTTTTTTTTATCAATCTACAAATAAAACAAGCTTGTAGATGAATATTTCAATATCCGCCCCAACTAGAAATGGTGTAGCTAAAATACAAACGTGGTTCATGTTATTTTTCTGCGTTCCGCTGCACGAAAACAAATCTTATACCATCGCGATCGATACACGAGTACCGGAGAAGTTTTACCTTTCCTTGCTCCTATTTCGACGTGATTCGGTGCAAATTGCGCTCACTGCACCGGCTGCAGCTTACCAGCTTGGAGAAAATATAGATACCCAGAGCAAGGGGGTGGCAACCTGGGAACGAACGGACAGAAATTCTCGGAGTGTTAAAGATGATAAAACATGTACGAGTGCTTCCAGACCTGTAATTTTGGGCACTACAAAAGTAATTCAAATGAATAACGGCTTTGTGCCTACAAAAAAAAAACTCGGCTAAAATACAAAATGCACAATGGACCTCATGCATGTCGCTGGTCTGAAACATGTTAACAAAGTAAGTTAAAAATTTTTTTTAAATAGTTTCACTATTTAATACTCTGCACGATGGGGCATTCAACATGCCGCCATCGTGATTTTTTGGACCATTGGTGCACTTTAAAAAATCATCACTTCAAAACGAAACAAACAACTCTATGATTTTTGGATATGTTATATAAAAAAAAAACCTCAGCTCTCAAGAAAAAAAATTGAAAAATACAGCGACCGTGGTCCCGAACCATGAAAACTATAAAAACAAATAAAATCAATAATTATGAAAACAAAATCCATTTTTTTTGCAAGTGTAATATTTTGCTAAGAATAATATTTCCATTGCCTTTAATTTGATATGTCGATCATTGAAATCGGTGAAGTAGTTCAAAAGTTATGAATTTTTGAAAAAAGTCATTTTTGGAAAAAGGGGAAATTTTTTTTGGACCACCCTTAAATGGAAATGGTCACCGCAATGAAAAAATAAAAGAATACGGGTCTAATGTTTTGCGACAAAGAAGAAAATTACCACTTTTCACCAAAAACTTAGAAGCATCTATATAAAAACTCATTTTTCTCAAAAACGTATTTTTTTTAAATTCCTAAAAATTCCTTTGTCGAGATATATATATATATATATATATATATATATATATATATATATATATATATATATATATATATATATATATATATATATATATATATATATATATATATATATATATATATATATATGAATAGACCAATTTCCAACAAGTCGTATATACATCGGAAGATGGCCACTTTTACAGGGAAAAGGTTTTACGAACAACAACTTTTTTATGTTTTCTTTACAACTTATCCTAATTTTGTTCAAGTCATGATAGCGATATAGTGTATTCGACAAAGTTTTAGATCTTGTTACAATATAAACTTTTGTCGAAGTTATCAACTTTCTATCTTTTATTGTTTTTGGAATATAAGTCATTTTTGTGTGAAGACTCCCGAAAAAAAGTAATGTTTTGCTTGTAACATTTTTATGTGTAAATTCTCACGTTTAACATGTTCTTGGCATGTTTCTTAATAGAGAAAAGTTACCAGATCATTAAAAATGAGTTAATTTATATATAAAAATGTAACGAATTGAACATTAATAGCAGTTTTTCAAAGAAAAACATGAAAAATTTGTTGTCCGAAAAAAACTTTTCCCATGTAAATGTGCCCATCGTTCGATGTATGGGAAACTTGTTGGAAATTTTAAGGGCTATTCATATTTTTTTTTCAGAATTTTAAAAGCATATGTTTTCGAAAAAAAAAATGAATTTTAATTTTCAATAAATTTGTTTTTTAATGAAAATTTTTCCAAAAAATTCTTTGATAATTTTTAAAGAAAACCAAAATAATTTCCTACATTCCATTCTTTGACTAAAATTTTGTAGGTCTGACAGATTTTTTTTGACGTAGGACTACGTCTAACCGGAAGATATAGGGTGTGAAATGAAAATCTAGGCACTGAACAAGTAGGAAAAAATGCAAGATTTGGAACGCTTATAACTCGAGCATTTCTCAATAGATCGCAAAGGTTTTTGCATCAATTGATAGGAAATATATCTACGCATCTATCATAACGAATAACATTTCATTTTTCTTGAGATAAATAATTGAATAATTGTGAAATATCAAGCATTGTCCAAATGCACTATGAGCCCATTTTTGATTGGTCCATTTTGGGCTCCTCAAATCGTACCGACCAAAACGTGCAACCAGAGCAGCAGCGAAATATAACGAAGCACGATTGGAAAGGAAAAAGAAAAAATATGAACGAAACATTGGTCGCAGTCTCACACATGCGTAATTCTCGAGCCAGCCAGTCAGCTTAAAATCCCCGCTTCGCTGCCGTAACGATCATTCTCATCCAAACCGTACACCACATCGTTTCGCATCACATCACATCAACAAACCAACACAAGCAGCCATGTCTGGACATGGCAAAGGAGGAAAAGTGAAGGGAAAGGCAAAATCCCGCTCGAACAGTGTTGGTCTCCAGTTTCCCGTAGGTGTATCCGCCAATTGCTTCGCAAGGGTAGCTAGGCCGAGCATGTTAGTACCAGTGCACCAGTCCACCTAGCCGGCGTTATATAATATCGGCCGCCGAACTGATCGAGATGACTGGCAAAGCTGCTCGCGACGATAAGAAAACCCGCATTCGGAACAGACCACATTCGGTTCGGTGGACATCAAGACAACAACGGGCAGTTGCAGCGAGTGGCGAGTGGCAAACGCAATCGCAAAACAGTACAGGTAGCGGAAGAAAAAAGTTTGTTATTTATACAAACTGCTTTGGTGGCAAATCCAGAACAATGCGGCGTTCGAAATGGTTTTTTTCAAAACCACGAGTACTAAGTTTTCAAAATTGGAACCATTCCATAAAACACGGCGCTTATCAGGGCCATTAAACCTTTCAAAAAAGAGTTTACGAAATACAGTTCAATGCATTCTAAAATATTATCCAAAATAATAATAAAACACAAATTGATTTTTTCATAATTTGTTTGCCAGAATATGATGAGTTTGAGAATTTGGCAGTTGTGCTGAGCTTATTGATGGTTGGAGACTTTCTCGATTATTCAATTTTCACCAATTCTTAAATTGCTTCCAGATTGAAAGTACATTAATTTACATTTAGTTCGACATTTAGCTAATTGGACGGACCTGTAATGCAACATATTGGACATTTTTGTAAACATGGAGTTCGGGGTCCAAGTTATGACCCAACATGTCCCAAGCTGGATGGGAAGAAATTTTCCAACTGTGAAAGCTGTACCACTGTCATCGCTAAAGTTCAATTACAGGTTAAAATCGCCTCCAATGCGACACTGAGTGGTGCTTCGGAATATCGCATTAAATGTAATTTACAGTACAACATGTCTCAAGCTGGATGGGAAGAAATTTTCCAACTGTGAATCCTGTGGCGAGTGGCAAACGCAATCGCTAAACAGGAAGGTTTACCGAACAAGATGGGTATATCGAGTGATAACAAAACAATAAACTCTTTAGATTAAAGATGATTTTGTGGTCCTGAAAAGGACCCTTTTTAGTGTTTGCTTCCGAATCAGCAGTCGGAAAACGCTCTTTATTTGGAGCTGGTATACTTCTTCACCGCTTTGGTACTTTCGGAAACCGCATGCAAGTTCACCGGGCAGCAACAGACTGATTGCGATCCGAATTTCCCACGCCGTAATGATGAACCGCTTATTGTAGTGGGTCAGACCCGGGGCTTCCGCTACGATACGCTCAAAGATGCATTGACGAAGCTCATGACGCTCATCGCCTTCGATGAGAAACCGGTGTCGGAATGATCCTGATTCAGCACCTTATGATGTAGATAGCATATGATTCCTTCTCCTCCCTCTTGTCGGTTTCCGAGATATTCTTCTGCGCCGTGCCGGACTTTTTGGCGGCTTTTCCATTATTCCACTAGTCTTCGGTACCTTCGTGTTTCCAACGAGCGAACAAATCGTAATGAATGTATTTTTTTGCCATCGCTGCCTTTTAACGCTCATTCGTTCGTCTCGTTGGACTCGCCCCTTTGGCTGAGTCTGCCGATTTGTCTCTATCCTGTGAGCGTGCGCCGCCAAAGTACAAAACGCGCGGACTCGCTGAAAAATATATCATTCTCTTTCAAACCGTAAATCATTGTGGTTGTATGGCATCGTTTCACATCACATCGCATCAACGGATTGGTGCCGGAGCACCAGTATACCTAATATCGGTTATAGAATTGCGGCCGCCGTAGTGCTCGAGTTGGCTTGCAAAGCTGCTCACGACAATCAGAAAACACGCATTCAGAACAGAGCAGCTTCGGTTCGGCGCTCATCAAGGCAACAACTAATTTCAGCGAGTGGCAAACGCAATCGCAAAACGGCAGCAGGTAGAAGAAAGAAAAAGTTTGTTTATACAGACTGCTTTGGTGGCAAAGCCAGCACGGCGCTTTTCAGGGCCATTAAACCTTTCAAAGGAGAGTTATTAAAAGTTTTTCACAATACATTCTAAAGTGACATAATATGACATATAATATAAACCGATTAATTTTGTTTATGCTTGTTCTTGAGCTTATTGGTGGCTGAGGTCTTTTAAATTGATCATTCAGTTTTCACAAACCCATACATGGTTTCCGAATTAAAAGTGGCTTCAAATTACAACACATTGTATGCAGGATGGCATTAACCAAATTTCTCGGTAGCAAGAACTGCTTTCTTTGGTTGATAACTGATGTTGAAAATTGACGGACGTTACATCTGGATTGTATAGAAAAATAACTAAGGAGCAACATGATAAGCTATGTATTTCCTGTTGCTCGTTTCTTATTTTAAAGGACTTTAATCCGAAGGTCATCCGTCCCTGTATTTACTGTTGGTTTTTCAGAACGCTTATAGCTCGTTTATTTCTCGACAGATCGTAGAGATCGTCTCCAAAACCTCAGTTCTGTTTCATTTTTATTTATTTTGTTTGCGGAAAATCTTACAATTCATTCGTTTCCGAAACCACAGTTTAAGGTACGATAATATGCTCAATAGTGAAATATATGATAGTGAACGAGCTGATGACCACCTATGCATTCCCTATCACAGCCATCATTTTGATTGTACGGTATGTGTGTACGCCGAAAGATGCCCGACGTTGAACATTTAATAAGTACAAGGCCTTCAGAAAAAAATCAAGAATCAAGTTTGTAAAAAAAACGCAAAAACACAACACCAAAGGTTCTTTTCAGAACCCCCAACATGTTCATAAAGTAAGCTAATCCATTTTTCAGGTAGATAGGTAGGTATTCACGTAGGAGAAGAAAATGAAACAATATATTTAAAATATATATTTAGCAAAAGCTGTCCCCTTTGTATAGTCCTACGTCACTCCGGTTATGTCCCCGACATTACCCACCCGTCTTTTTACATTTTGAGTTTTTTCAACTTTTTTTTCGAAAAATCTTAATTTAAAAACTATAAGACATACTAAAAGTTGGTCAGAGAATAAAATATAGGAAATAACTTAGGTTTAATTAAAAATTATCAAAGATTTTTTTGGAAAAAAATTTAATTGAAAAAAAATATGTTGAACATTAGAATTCATTTTAATCGAAAACATATGCTTTTTTTTATCTCATTTATTTATTTATTAGGCTCATTAGCATTTTAGCTGTTACAGAGCCGGGTTTGAATCGTGTACATGTACATATGTTTATGTTTCTATAAATTGTAAATTACACAGTCGTTAGTAGTAGCCATTTAGGCGTTAAGTTTTTTCTGTTCCATTACATTATGGTAAATTACCCTGTAGTAGCCATTTAGGCGTAAGGGTATTCTTTCTGTTCATCCATTGTTCAGCAGACCGGACAGCGGAGACAGTTGATATTGATCATTGTTGAGTTATTTATAGAACAGCAGCCCGATGTGTCTTGCAGAGCAGAGCAGTTGTATGGATGAATCGATCTTATTTCGACCGTGGATCGATTTCCATCGCTGATGATGGGTGCGTGGACGTAGTTATTCTATAACAACACAAAGATGGTCAATTGAGGGCCCTGAGTTTGAACTCACGATCGATCGCTTGGTACATATGCTTTTAAAATTGTGAAAAAATAGATATAAATAGCCCTGTAAATTTCCAACAAGTTTTCCATACATCGGACGATGGGCACATTAATATGGAAAAAAAATTCGAACAACAACTTTTTAATTTTTTTTCCTTGAAAAAATAATATTATCGTTTAATTTGTAACACCTTTTACGACCTACAGAAAATGTTGGAAATTGTCATTGTTAGTTAGTAGTATGAATTCATCAGATCATGGGAAAATGCAGGGACAAATGTAGCAGTGTGGCGAGCGAGTTGGATCGCTTCTGTAACAAAAATCGAATCGATCACATTCGATATTCGATTTACATAGGCACTCATGGATGCACGAGTATATTCCAGTGTAAGTTTTTACTTGAAAAGCTGCCACTAGTTGTCATGGAAGAGTGACCAAAGAAAGCTGATAAACAGTCCCTACAGCAATCCTAGTTTCATCATTGTATTCTGAAAATTATTTTGCAATTAACTTTGAAATTCGTTCATGAAATTCACACAGGGATTATACTCGGTGAATTGATCTCAAAACCCACACAATAATGTTCATAATTGTGTCCACGAAAATCAATTTCTGAAGGATATCGAAATAGCTCAACAGAATCCATCCCCAATAAGAATCCTACCGCGCAAGGAGTGACTCGACTGAAAAATAAAACCGCCATAATCACTGCCGCGAGCTTGAATCTGTCAGCGGCACATCAGTCCTTTAAGCTTGAGTGATTTTTAATTAATTTCAATTAATCAATGGTTTTTCCTTCTCAATCCCCGACCGTGAGCTCGAGGCGCCTTTCTTGCCTTCGTTTGGCAGAAATCACGAATCGTCCAAACGTTGAAAACAGCGACGGTTCGTTCCTTCGGACCGTTAATTGATCGCCACACGATGGGCAAAAAGGCGAGGAGCCACCACCAGGCGATCGGGGTCGGGTCTCACGAAGGCGTGATTCCGTGCTGAATCTGGAAGAACATGAAAAATTACTTTTCCATAAACGCTCGGCTGTCGAAAAATAGCCCGCAGTAATTATTGTCCTCTTCTCCCGTCGTCCCAAACCAAACGGCAAAATCAATTCTTAAAGACTTGAGTTCGCCCTTTGTTTCGGCGGATCCGCGCAGGCAAGTGCTGTGATTTTTTCCGCCACATGCATACACACCCTTCGGTCGCTTATCCACCCACTGCCAGCGGAAATTAACGATAATTAAAGCGATTTCTTTTGCCCTCCCCTCATCATCTAGCCTTGATGTCACCGACGCAAGAGTGGGTGATTCTACAGAAAGGGGGAAAAGCGGTTTGAAAGTTTAATCGATACTCACGAGAGAAGTTTTCTAGACGACGGCGTTGACGTTGCGTTAACCTACTCTCACTCAGTGGAACAAAAGTTTGGCGCGGACGAAAAATTATTTTCCAAAAACTGATGTCTTTTTAAAGTGCTCTGATATCGAAGTCGTTGTTTGAAGCTGCACAAGTTTTGTGTTTAAAAATTAAGCTTAAAGTCACTGTGAATGAGGAAAAGAGCTCGTTTTTGCTATACATTTCATCACAATTCTAATTCTAAATTGCGCTTCAGCTACGAATGCATACCGTCCAAGTCCTTCACCAAACACGCAACACTTTATATGTTTATCCCCTATCTGTTGCATTGTCCCACCTGACGGCTCCAATATCATCACTTCAAACGTAACATGTTGTACTTGCCAATTAACTCTAATACTCTTCAACGCCAACGGGACGATATGTTCCCTCACTCCCTCGCATTTTCCTGCAGGATTCCCCATTCAATATTTGAAAAACGACAGCCACCGCGAAAACGAAACAACGATCCCCGGAATGGAACGGGAATGGAAACCCATACAGGCCGTGTCATTCCGCGCGACCACAAAAACCACGAGCCGTCACTCGGATGGCACTCTGGGGTTTTGTGTGCAACAAATGGACTCATCCAAGGACCGGCGGACCAGAATGTCGGTACTGAAACCCCAGCCGTTCCGTCAATGGTTTGTGTGCGCCGCGCGATGGCCAATTCAAACAAATGCACTTTTTGCTACCGCGCGCTCCGTTGTGCAAATAAGCAAACCTGGAGGGTGAGCCAAAAAAAAGGCAACAGTGGTGCTCCCCTTCCGGATGAGTTTCTAGCGAGTTAAGACCAACTCCATCGCAGGACTCGATGAATTGTCTATTTGCCGTCGGAAGTCCTCGTTCTCCTCAAGTATCATTTCATGCAGGGATAAAGGTGGAATTCATGGTTCTAGGAATGGTGGAAAAATTTAGCATGTTTTCCCTCCGTTTAATTGGTGAAAGCGAGTGTCATATTGTCTTGAACATGTTGTTTTGCATAATAGCGAATGTTAGAATTCGGGGTGTCCGTCTCTAGTAGCATATCGATTGCATAAGTCGTTAATTACAATTCTCAAGACAACCTTCCGACACTGAAAGTGGTATCGCATAGCGGTGAATTGACATCAAAGAAAGCACTGCAAGGAAATATTGGTCAAAACACCCTATGAGATGAATGAGATGATTGACTCGATGGATTGGAAAAAAATAAACTCTGTCCAACTTCTATACGACCACCCTCAATATCTCCCACAGTAACGCTTGTAAATAGAGTAATAAAAGTGACAGTGTCCTTTAAGATTTGAAAATGTTTATTTTTGCCGTCCATATGTTATAACACCAATCTGCATGTCACACTTTTTAATCGAGCGATCTTATCGTTCGGCTCAATCACGTAAAAGAATATCGTTTGGATATATTTTCAAATTCTAAAGAACATTTTTCGATATTTTAAAAAAATTACAGTCTAGAGTTCATTTACAGATGCATACTGCTTCCCCTCGGCGTGAACCCTTCGACCCAGAATCCGCCAATATTTTAAGGTTCGATTTTCTGGTACTTAATTCACTGATAGGTTTCCTTGCTTGTATGAACACCGCCATTGTTCTGCTGAGAAGTAAATTTGTTTTGAGATGGCATAGAAAAACAGAGGTAAAACTACGTCTTTCAGGAAGGGTGCCAAATCAGAAAACAGGTCACGTTTTTACGAAATAAACTTAACGTTAATAACTTTTTTCACTGTGAACGAATTCTCATGATTTGCAAACCAATCGAATCGGAAATTCTGTAAGATTAGTTTGATATGCTATACATCACAATTCGCTAATCTCTAAACGGTTTAAATCCATGAAAACTGGAAGAACTTCCTTTTTTCCCATACATTTGTTCTGCCGATTTGTGTACTAACCCTACCCGTATTTCGAATGCTTATAACTCGAACATTTCTTAACAGATCGGAAAGATGTGGGAGATGAAGATAATCAATTGATAGAAAATCTTTCTACGCGTCTATCACGATTAATAAAATGTAATTTTTCATGAGATGAACAATTGATAACTGTAAAATTCCAAGCGTTATCTAAACGCCCTAACTGCCAAGGGTTGATTGGCCCGATTTACGGTTTCCCCAACACAGACTTCTAAATCAAAGTACCTGTGGAAATCCGCTTTGCAAATTTACATGCAAGTCGGGGGTATTTTTTGTGCCCACCGAGCTGTGTTTCCCTAACATGGACTTCAGAATCAACGTGTCTGGGGGAATACGCTTTGTCGAAACATGCAAGTCGGGGGTATTTTTCCCACTGAGATGTGCTTCCCTAACACGGACTTCAAAATGAATGTGCCTGGGGGAATCCGCTTTGCAAATACATGCAAGTCGGGGGTAGTTTTTGGTGTTGACTACTTTTGTACTCGCTTGTCGTTGTGCAGACCGGTATATGTTTCCCTAAAACGTACTTTTGAACTGAGAAGCCTGGGGAAATCGTCATTTCAGATACTAGAGGTGAATGACTTTTCGCGGTTCGAGAACAACGTAAACATGAGATGTGCAGTAATTTCAGAGGGAAATGTAAAATACAATGATCGTTTGAAATTTTTTCCGTTCACATATTTTGGTAGTCCAAACGTTAAACGTAAAAGGACGTTCATCAAATTTATTTGTAACATAGAACATAATCTATTACAAAAATGTCGATGCATTCTAAAATAATATTTAAAGTGGCAAACAAGTGGATTGCATAATATAATTGCGTAGTTCTACGTCGAACATATGCGGTCGTGTCCTAGATACAACCCCCTACAACTTTTTTTAACATTCTGTCTCATTTTCTTCCTAGTCTTTTTTCAAAGATAGAGGTAAGAAAAATTTCAAACTTCGAATTAAGGTAAATGGTTTTGATTTGTGCATGGTTTGTCCACTTTTTTGAATGCTCTAATTTAGCACACCTTTGTCAGATCAGGTATTCGAATGTTTCAAAACATATAAACGATATTGTCTTTTTCATGATGTACAGTAGTTTTATAGTATATTTTTACGGAATAACATATTTTAAAGGATTATAAAATACACCTTCTATTTGTGTCAATGCGCCCCTCATTCGAGCTAACTTTTAATCGATCACCAGATGATTATTTGGCACGTATTCAGACCTTTTCTGGATTTTAACACTTACAAATATTGTAAACATAATGCTTGCACATCATTTGTATCAGGTTTACATAGCTAAACCATTAAATTAACGCATTGAGTTCATCAAAACGCGTTTCTGATCATGAGTTGTCCAATTCAATAATGTTGTTTTGTCCACATGATTTCTATGGCAACCGCTTGGCGCGCTGCAGTTTGTTTATTGGGTCCTTCGCGCATAGCAGAAATAAAGTTTCCCTGTGTTGAGTGTGTTGAGGGTAACACTTTTAAAATGCCAAAGAAAAGGCAATATTCTGAAGAAAGCCTAAGTTATGAATGGATCAATATGCAACATCTACTTGAGAATTCCAATGTTTTCATTCAAAAATGGTGATTTCTAAAACCGGACAAACCATGACCATTCTTTGGACAAACCATGATCATAATTCCTCTTTGAGGAAAATCGTTAAAAGACATAAAAATTTGAATAATTTCAACACCTTATGGTAGTATTAGGAGAGACTTGGGGCTTTTCAACAAACCCAAATTCGAATCGATTACCTGCGATTTTCATGAAGAAAAATCGACTTGCATTTACTAGTTGCGTAAAAACACCCCAAATCGGACAAACCAAGATCATTTACCCTACACTGAAGTCGCTTTTCACGCTGTTTTTTTACGCGGATTTTTTCGCGGTTTTTGGAAATTACGCGATTTTTTTTCCACGCGGATTCCGGAATTTACGCGGTTATACACGGTTTTTTTATGCGACTCGTATGAACCGCGTAAACCGATTTTATTTGCTAATTGATGTGACTTTTCACGAAATAAGTTTGTATTGTAGCACTGATTAGTAGCTGAGAAATAAAATGAGAAACAGAAATCATGATTGTAGCATGCAAAAAAAAATCAGTATATCAATTGTTAGGATAAGAGCTGCAATTTATACTAATAATTCATTGTTTGTTAGATTTTTGCATGGATTTTTAAATTTGTTTTCACGCGGATTTTGGAATTTATGCGTTTTTAAGCATATTTCGGGATTTTTGCGGATTTTGGAATTCATGCAGTTTTTTTACGCGCCACGTTTCCTCGTAAAAAGCTACTTCAGTGTGTAAACAATGAAAAAAATCCAACCACATGCGTCCCAGCAAAACAACGATGGCATAAGGAGTCTCGATTCGTCTCTTTCTACGAAACCGTTGCCGGAAGAGCTATCTTCCATTCAAGATCAACGATGGTCCAACTACCAGGGTTACCATATCTACAGAATAATCTGTATATTTATACAGATTTTTCAGACTTTAAGAAACCAAGAATCTGTAGATACAGATTACAGATTTTTTTGAGTTTCATACAGATTTACAGATTTTTCAAAATAACGTTCCAATATTTGTTATGGCTTGATGCCAATAATACTTTTTCCCAAAGATTTTGGAGATTTTTAATTTTCAAAATATTTCAATTTAAAATAGTTTAATAATCTGAAGGTACTGAACTGGACGAAAGCAGAAAAATTATGAATCTAAATACCCGTCAGAACCTGTCCGTATCGTAAGCATATGTATTTAAGAAAAAAATTATGACCATTTTTCAAGTGATGGAAGTTTTTTCTTCTATCTCTAGAATTATTACCTTATTACATTATTGTACTTATTATACCGAAGCTACTCACGTAGCGCGATGAAAAAAGCAGGTCCTGGTAACTGCGTGAACTTCCATTAAACCTCAATGAAGCATTGTATTTTTACTACAATTCTGGCTCTACGTGGACACCATCAACATAGTCGAATTCATAATAACTATGTCAATCAATTTTACTGCAACTGAAATTATGCTTCAAATTTGATACAGATTTTCTGAGACAAAACTAAGATAAAAATATTTTTTGAGCCCAAAACACACAGATTTTATTAAGGCAACCCAGCCAACCACATGCTATGCTCAGCATGTGATGGACTCCACGTCAGGTTCATGGTTGTACAGGTTGTAATTTATGGTTGCGCAGATTTCCTATAATTTTCCGACTTTCAAACTTTTCATTTCACGTAGGCTAGGAATCATACGCAATTTCATCTATTGAACATATTGGAAGAGCGATTTTATGAAACTAGCTATCGAACAATAAAAAAATCCCAAGCATTATTTTCATGAAAATCCAGCGTTCTGATTGGTAGAGCACCGGCGATTTATGCTCTCCTAATTGCTGTTTCAATACGAATACGGTACTATGCAATGAATGATGCATTTGTGATTTTTTGTCACTGTTTTCGTTTTTCAATAGGAATAGTATTTTTTTCCTTCAAGCTAAACTCTTTCTTTCAGTATTTCATAAATGAAACTCAAAAAGAATATGTAAAGTTACTGGAGGTCTGTGCCCGAGACACAATTTTGACAACGCGATCGATTTTTCTTTTTTATTTTTACACCCCCAATATGTCCCCAAAAGACATAATGCTGCATCAAAAAGTGCCCAGCCCGGTGCTATTTACCGTTTTGCACAAGACGAACCACAAAATTTCGGATGACAAAAAAAATTTTTTTTTACACAAGGAAAATCAAACACGTGTGCAAATGCATCAGTTCGAGCCGTTAGATTCAAAACATGTCTCAACGTCAATATATGAACAATCGAGGGGTCTTCCCGTGGAAACTTATCGAAAAAATATTTTCGGAGTGGGTACTTTTTTGTCACTGTTGTCTTTAAATGCAAATTCAATTTTTATTTTTTTAAGTGAAACCTTTTTTTTTGAAATTCATAAGTGAAACTTTAAGAGAATATAATAAATAAGATATAAAAAAAGATTCAAGTGTGTTTACTTGAATTTGAACCAAATCAATGCAAGAAAATGAAAAAAAATGATCAGGTGGACACTTTTTTCCACCTATCAGTGTAGAAGGTAAAGTGAACGAAACGGAACGTAATATCTCCCAACAATTCATATTTGCAGAAGCAAACGTTAAGCAACTGTTGATCAATAAATTAGTGTATTACAACTAGGTTCCTTCTAACAAAATCACATCAATACGAAAAAAAATTCTCACATCACATCAAACAATCCCTACTGGTGAGGTGAATTTAGACTCAAACTGCCACTAAAAATTCGGAAAAGGTTCACGCTTATACGAATTAACAAATCGACAATTAAACTGACAAAGCCTAAAGGGTGTGTCACATCAAATTGCATCACGGAAAAAACGCTGTAGAAATTCGCCCAAATTTTAGACAGTAAAGTAAAAACTATTAAACAACTTTTGGCATTTTCTTTTCATTCATACTTCGAGCCCAAGCCCGTATGCTCGCACCTTCCTCTTTACCCCGTCCATAAGGTTCTGTACAACGTCAGGTTGTAGTTTTTTTTTTGAACAGAAATCCATTTTCTCTTGAAGTCCGCCTCCGATTTGACAACTTTTGGGTTCTTCCGGAGGGCCTGCTTCATAATCGCCCAATATTTCTCTATTGGGCGAAGCTCCGGCGCGTTGGGCGGGTTCATTTCCTTTGGCACGAAGGTGACCCCGTTGGCTTCGTACCACTCCAACACGTCCTTTGAATAGTGGCACGAAGCGAGATCCGGCCAGAAGATGGTCGGGCCCTCGTGCTGCTTCAATAGTGGTAGTAAGCGCTTCTGTAGGCACTTCTTAAGGTAAACCTGCCCGTTTACCGTGCCGGTCATCACGAAGGGGGCGCTCCGCTTTCCGCAAGAGCAGATCGCTTGCCACACCATGTACTTTTTGGCAAACTTGGATAGTTTCTGCTTGCGAATCTCCTCCGGAACGCTGAATTTGTCCTCTGCGGAGAAGAACAACAGGCCCGGTAGCTGACGAAAGTCCGCTTTGACGTAGGTTTCGTCGTCCATTACCAGGCAATGCGGCTTCGTCAGCATTTCGGTGTACAGCTTCCGGGCTCGCGTCTTCCCCACCATATTTTGCCTTTCGTCGCGATTAGGAGCCTTCTGAACCCTGTATGTACGCAGGCCCTCCCGCTGCTTGGTCCGCTGGACGAATGAACTTTAAAAATTCAGCTTATTGGCGACATCCCGGACCAAACTTCTCGGATCACGTCTAAACTGCTTAACTACGCGCTTGTGATCTTTTTCACTGACGGAGCATCCATTTTTGCCGTTCTTCACCTTCCGGTCGATGGTTAGGTTCTCGAAGTATCGTTTTAGTACTCTGCTGACCGTGGATTGGACGATTCCCAGCATCTTACCGATGTCCCGATGTGACAACTCCGGATTCTCGAAATGAGTGCACAGGATTAATTCACAACGCTCTTTTTCGTTCGACGACATTTTTCCAAATTTATGAAAAAATTGACAGTGAAGCATGGCCAACGTGATTTATACACTCTTATCTGATTATAAGCGAAAGCTGAAGATATAATTCCTAAAAATTAAATTTCTACAGCGTTTTTTCCGTGATGCAATTTGATGTGACACACCCTTTATTGACCCGTAACATGGATTTCCGCCGCGGTGGAAGAACAATTGTTACCTGTCAAATTTATACAGAAAATAATTTTTTTAAGAAAATATTTTATTTATCATCTAAATTTATATTATCGCCCTCTAAATAGGCCCTTCTGAAGCAGTACACTTTATCCAACGAACAATCCAGTCATCAGAACACTTTCATAGCTGTACTTAGAAAGCGCCTTCAGTAAACGCATCGAATTCATTTTTATGTCTTCGATGCTGTCATAACGAATCTCACGAAGCGGTAATTTGAGCTTCGGAAATAGTAAAAAAAACATCACACGGGGCCATATCGCCAGTAATTAAGCGTTAGATGAACTTGATCTTCAATTTGATTGTACAGTTCCATCGTAATCTAGTGCCACTTGATAACGATGAAATTTTTGAACAGAATTGAGCTCTTTCGGCACTAGTCGAGCTGCGACTAATTTTAAATAATGATGATGGTCCCACCTCATTCCCCTACAAAGGTTTGAGCGGAACGGGTTATCTAATTGATAATAATTATATTACGGTATTTACATTATTCATCAACAAACCAGTAAGCAAATTAAATTGAATTGAAAACAGACTGGTTATTTCGCAGACATAGATTACTAATCGAAAGAACAATATAAGCCATTATCTGATCGTATTTATTCCATGGCATGTCGAGAGAATGTCCAACCCGGGAAGACCCTAGACCGATCGGGAATTGAATCCAATACCTATGTCAGTATTAGCCAAGAATTTACAAGGGAATTTCCGCTTTATCTGATACCCGGCCACGATGCTATCGTTTCCGAGTTCAAGCAGCTGAGCAAACCCAAGCCTAATTCTAGCCGATACTACAGGCCCATTACTTATCCCAAGGCATGTCAAGAAAGTTTCCAACCCGAAAAAATCCTTGACCGATCAGGAATTGAACCCAATACCTATGTCAGTATTAGCCTTAAATTTACAAAAGAATTCCCGCTTCTTTGGATACTAATGCCCAAAACATCAACCAATATCTATCTATATCAAACTCAAATGACGATTTTCGAACACCAGTCCTATTTTTGTAGATTTTTTTCAATCAGTTGAAGAGGTTGATGGTCATCTTTGAATGCCGTATACCATTCATACACCAGCGTTTTTGACATATTTAAGTCACCAAATGCAATTTGCAATATTTTCGACGTTTCGGCACAAGACATTTTGTTTGCAACAAAAATTTATACCTAATGTCTTTGACCAATAAAAATATCCATAGCAAAAATCGACGGGCCAAAAAAAAATAACTTGTTCTTAAAGACGCTGCAAACAAACTAAATGACAGATGGCGCTCGAAATGAAGACTTTTACATCGCCTAACCAGTTTCAGGCATATTTATACTATGATTTTTCCTACAATAAAACGGCCTGTATTCCAATCATATAGAGTTCAAAAACACGGTACGTTTCATAAAATAAATTAATATTTCAAACCAATTATCAATAATAAAATGAATGATTCCAGTGCTGATTTCTTAGTGTTTCTACTTCACATCATATCAACCCTAAAAAGCAATCACTAATCCGTAGTGTAATCAAGTTATTTTGCACTGAAAACATAACTATCAACTGAAACAAATTGATTAAGGCAAAATTACTTCAAATAGAATACAATACTCACGCCGTAACGAAAAGTTTTGAAATTTATTTTTCACACCTTATTCCTCTTATTCCTCCGGTATGAATTTCAATAACAACAACAATTTTACACAAGAATCGTTTCCATTAACACGTTCGTCGCCCAACACGATGTTTCTGAATTTTCTTGCGGGTCGAACTCGCGGATAAATTATTCAATGGAGATCAACCTTAGATTGTAGACAACTTTTACATGATCTAGCAATATTTTCTTTAATTTAAAGACGAATTGACAACAATAACAAATGCCAAAAGCATATTATATGGGTTTCGCAAAATACTGCAGTACAAACCATCCGTACTATGATTTAATGAAAAGTATGGTAGAAACATTATACATAAAAATTATAATGGGTTGTATCTAGAACACGACCGCAGTTTTCGACGTAGAACTACGTAATTATATTATTCAATCCACTTGTTTATTACTTCGGATATTATTTTAGAATGATTTTTTTTGTAATATCTTTTTAGCTATTTAATTTTTTACTACTTCAGTAGACTCGAAAGAGTCGAGTAGAGTCGAAAGGTATCAGCACTTTTCGTTTATTTGGTTTAACTCGCATCAGACTTTCTCCTTCCCACTCAGATATCGATCACAAACTATGAGCCCTTTTGCTCACATATTCCGCTTGAGATGTGATCGAACCACGCAACATGCAACAGTAAGGTTACCCTGCTGGAATTTGAAAGCATTCTTTCATGAAATATACATTTACATAAATAAATGCAGTGTGTATCTATATTCCAAAATTCTCGTTGTGTTATGCTAGCTCACTCGCATCTGTGTTTTCATTCTATTCTATTTTTGGTTTCCGCCTCTAGCCCTGAGTAAGGCCCTTGTGGAAAGAAACTCTATTCCATACTCCTCCTTCACCCGACAAGAAAACAATCCTCTCCCGCTCGACGCTCTGCGGCAACCATGTTGCTTCGATGACCACTAAACGAGAAGTGGTGTGGCTTCAAATCGCGGATGGCTGATTTATACCAAATAAGTTGAAAACGGGCAGAAACGATTGTATTAGTTGCTCGTTATTGACAGCTCTGTTCGGGAATGCACACAAATCGGCAGAACAAATGTATGGGAAAATTAGAATGCTTCTAGTTTTCATTAAATTAAACTGTGTAAGCATTAGTGGATTGTACTGTATAGTATATCAAACGTATCTTAGAGAATTTCCGATTCCATTGGTGTGCAAAGTATCAGAATTTGTTCTCTGTGAAAATAGTTATTAACCTTAACTTTATTTCACAAAAACGTGACCTGTTTTCTGATTTGGCACCCTTCCTGAAAGACGTAGTTCTACGTCAAAAGAAACATCAGAAAAATAATAAAATTAAAACCATATTATCATTTTATCATTTTTCTGCAAATTGTCAAATTCTATCAAATTGCTTTTAAAATGCGTATTCAATTTGAATGAAGAAGTGTCACCCATGTCTGGGTGACGGGGCGACGAAAGTGTTAAAACATGCATGACGGCTACGTGATATATAATCTGTCAATCAGAACGTGTTTGACGGATTTGTATATAAATGCTTCACTCGCTAACATTGTTGTTATTTCTATGCGTTTATTGGAAATGTGATATAATGGTGGAGGAGAACAAATATGCGGTTACCTGTGAAGCCGCAGTGTGTGTTAGCTACGAAAAAGTCCGCCGAGATAATTGCCGCAGGTGAATTATTGTGTGTGACATGAGCCTTACATCATTCATTGATTTTTTTGCCAGAGCCCAAACGTATATGAAGTTAGAGAAAACGAAGAGCGAAGAGTTATTGCCATAATTATTCGTTTATCACACCGAAATCCTATCATGGCTAGAAACTGGGGGAATGAATATCCGTAATGAAAAACGTAATGAAAAAAAACTGTTTAGAAAAAAAAACTCAACAATATTTCCCAAATTCTCAAATATGTTTCTTGTGTTTCGAACCACCGGAAAAGCCATTACTTACCATTGGCTGCAATTCGTGTCTCTCCGACGGACTTTCTTTCACACCATCACAAAATAGACCGCTTCGATTATTAGTATCACAAATATGTAAGTTTTATTATCATTAAAATTCATAACTGGGTTACATACAATAATTACTTTTTACAATTTTGCTAATGTGTGTATGTGTGTTTCCTTATTTTGCTTTGTTGCTTTTCCACTTGTCACTTCACCGATGAACGATTTCTGTTCGTAAAATAATAGCAATAAGTAATTTTTTCCCTCATTATTTTCAATACATTTCGGTTTTTTTTTGTTCTTTGTTTTTGCTATGCTTATTTTCAATCAATAATAATTAAAATGAGTCGTATAGCACATTTCGACTAGGTTTACTTCTTTTCATTGTATGTTAGGTAATCGTTACAGCGTTTTCTCCGTTTTCCTATTTCTTTTCACCCTCCGCCCCCACCACTTGGACCAACACTTTAACGTTCTTTTCACCGCTCCGTAAAAATATTCAGTATACAGTGCAAGTATCTCTCGGATTCAGTTGATTTTCTGTTTTTTGCTTAGTTTTCTTTTTGTCACACACTCAAACACACCCTCCCTCGCACGCCAATTCCCATTCATGCGGAAATTAAAAGGCTCTAACAGGTCAGGAAATTTCATGTGATCCCCCGTGTCCCGATCTCGAGTAGCTTCGGCTCGTTGTTGTTCAGCTGGGACTCCATCGCGTTGATGTTTGACTTGAGCCGCAGCATCTGCAGCTCGACACGGGCATTCTCCCGCTTAAGCTCGGTGATTTCCTCATCGAGGGCCAGCATATCCTCGGGGCCACCGGTGGCAGAGTTCGTCGATTGTGGCTGCGACTGCGGTGGCACCCCCATTCCTGCTCCTACACCAACGCCAACAACGACACCACCACCACCGCCATTTGCTACCGAATCCGGCTTCGTTCGATGGTGATCATCGAGCGAAGGCCCCGCTGCGATAGCCGTCCCACCACTAGTGCCAAGCAGTCCAGTCTTCGTGGGATTGTAGTTCGTTGTCAGTTCTGCTGAAGCAAGAGAGAGCTGGAGCTTTAGGACACACAGAGGGCTACTACTAGAGTCAATCTTCGATCAGCTTACCGTTGAACGACTTTGCGCCCGAGCCGGGACTCATCAGGACTTCGTCGCTGTAGCGGGCCTTTTTGCTGGCTTGCTGACCGCTCTGTGCCGTCGGGCAGCTGGCTGCCGTTCGATGGGTACTGAACGTTCCATCGACGTGTCCGTTGCCATCGCATCCGGGCGTTGGGCAGGCGAACGATTCAAACTTTCCGGTGGCCGCTTGGGCCATCGCTGCCTTTGCCTGCTCGATTGTGCCTCCGTTCTCCAGGATATGCATCTTGTTGCGGAACGCTATCGGGCAGCCGGACGCACTGTTGAAGATAGAAGAGCATTGGGTGAGCATTGGTCGTTCGGGGGAGGACAATTGCGGGGGCGGTGCCTACCTTCGGTGCGACAGGAACTTGCCCGTGGAGTGACCGGATCCATCGCAGCCCGGAATGGGACATCTGCTTTGGGGAAACGCAACGAGAGGGAGAGAAAAAGAAGGAAACCTTAGACCTGCACTCCGCGGGGTTGGGTTATCACACTGGCATTACCTTAGGGGTTCCGATTCCTGGCCATCGCGGGGTTTGCTTTTCGGTTTCGATGCACGCGGACATCCGGAGAGGCTCCGGTGGGAGCTGTAGTTGCCGGTAGCGTGACCCGAGCCGTCACAGCCGGGCGTCGGGCATTTGAGTTCTTGCGATTGTGACGGGAACTGGGGTCGCTCCAAGCGTTGATACCCTGTGAGACTGTAAGGAGAGTTATGATAAGGGGCGAATTTTGGGAGGTACAAGTAGATAACACCTACCCAGCTTTCAGCAGGTTATCGTGGGGTGAAATGTGTTGGCTCAGAGCCGGCGGCGTAACGAAGCTTGTGCTGGAACTTGGTGGATATCCGGAGGGTACAGATGGCGGGTAGACGCTGGAACCGAGCGAACTTGCGTACGGTCCGCTGTATTGATAGGCGTTAGGAGCGTAGCCGGGGTAGCCGTTGGTGTAATCCGGCTGTACCACCATCCCATAGCTCGCATGGGGACTATATCCTGCAGAATACGGAGAAAGATTCTCGCTAGAGAAGAAGCTCTGGCTGCGGTCCGGCACGTTGCACTCACCACTCGTGTCGCGGTACGTGTCGGCATAGTACGAACCACCGCTGTCCGGTGTCGACTCGCGACTGTAGGAAGCCGAAGGTGGCTGGGGCCGGGCGAAGCCGATCCCGAGCGGACGATCGGAACTGCTGAAGTCCGACTGGTTTACGTCCGCGGTGCGTGACTCGGATACTTCATTCGTATACACGGCATTATTGTTGTTGGTATTG
Source organism: Toxorhynchites rutilus septentrionalis (assembly GCF_029784135.1). Taxonomy (NCBI): domain Eukaryota; kingdom Metazoa; phylum Arthropoda; class Insecta; order Diptera; family Culicidae; genus Toxorhynchites; species Toxorhynchites rutilus. The sequence goes on along the minus strand of NC_073744.1, from coordinate 182,384,952 downwards.
GTATTGTTATTGTTTGTGGGAGTGGTGGTGGTGGTGGGAGTGCTACCGGCGTTGCTACCATTCGCCACGATGTTGGAGGTGTTCCGCACAAAGTGGGGACTCGTTCCACCGCTAGACGTAGAAACAGAACGAACGGATGGTCTAGTCAGAACTTGTGTCGGGATTTGAGTCAAATTCTGGGGAACTTACCTGTTGTTGGAGCTGAGATCTAGCGTCGCCTGTGGACTGCTACGCTGCTGTGGACTGGTACCAGGTTCTGGGCTAGTTGAAGAGATCTTACTCGTGCGTTGATCATCCAGCTTCCGACTGCCGGGATTCGGAGAAGGAGTTCCGCTGGTCTTGTATGGTGGTATCGGCGGACTCGCTTCTTTCACACTTAAGTTGATCGCCGAGAATCCCGGCGGCATCGCTCCACAGGCCGGGTCGTAGTGATACATAGGTCTAGGGTAGATCGGCCCGGTACTTTCGTCCATCTCAACCTTCATCATGGGATGATGCCGATCGGTCGGACCACTCGCCAGACCCAGATGATGCTGGCTTGGCTGTGCCTCGGGTGCAGCGTGTGGTTCCGCTGGTAGATATTTCTGTTCCTCATCAAGGATGGACTGCGAGTATCCGTACGAAGGGTAGAGATTGCCCCGCTGCGGTGGATAGCTTGTGTCGTACCGCTCGAAGGCCGTTTGTGGAGCCGGTTCGTAGGGACGATGGTTTGTCAGATGTGATACGGAGGTGTCGTACTCACCGAGCCGATTACCCATCGAAGGTGGAGAAGACAGGGTGTTCATCTGGGCGTACGAACGTCCATCGTTCAGATCCGTGTAGCGCAGGTTGTCCCGCGTCACGTACGAGTAGCTGTTGTCGATCATTTTGGGTAAATTGTTCACTAACGATTGGTAACACTTAGAAATATGGTACTGTATAACACTGCTTAGATTACTTGGTGATATATGTCTAGAAATCGTATAGATATTGCACTTTAAGTATTGTGAAACGTGTAACCGCTAACACACTAGTTATTATCGCTGTCTATCGCACGAAAATTGCACACAGTTTAATATTCTGAAACGAAAAGAGAAAGCAAAACTCGGTTAGTTCAACTTTAAGTTTTGACCGCCCGAAGCCATTCGCCGTCACAAACAGCTCCCTGCTCTAATTTGGGCACATTAAAAATCAAGCCAATCACGCTCGAAGCAAACACTCGAAAACACAGAGCATCGTAAAAAGATAATGAGCAACTAGAGGCCTTCCGCCCGCTTCATGCATGCTTCCTCCGTGCGGTTCCACATCCGGCGGCAGAAAACCCTACCACCAGAAGTAGTGAGTAGTGGTGGGAGTCTTCCCAAGATAATAGCAACCATCATATTTATCTCTGCGACGGAAATAAAATCGTGTTCCCCTTCCCCCCGGATTCGCGTGCCTCTGGTGCCTCCGTTGCACGGAAAGAAAGCAAAACCCCGGCAGTCCCAGGGATTCCTGAGGAGACATGAAGGATATGATTTATCGCTTTGCCTTCTGCTGCCGCAGCATCCCTCCCGCTGCTGCAGAGCGGAGAGGGTGGAAAAGAACCCTTTTCGGCTGGCGCGCGTTGTCTCGGAGAACGAAAAATAGTGACGATGACAGTAAAGAGCACTTGTGACATTCATAATTTTTATTGATTATACGGACGATAAAGTACTGCTGCTTCCTCGCCCTCGCCAGGAGCAATGGCTTTATCACGGGAAGAAATGAATGGATGTGTGTGTGTGTGTGTGTGTGTCTTGTTTCCGTTTGTTTCTTATGCTGTCTCTTATGGCGGAAAGGTGGATTTGGCGAGCATCCTTATAGATGGATGTTCGGTGTGTAATCGTGTGTTGTCATACATTTATTCATGGGCGATTGTTGCGAACTGGATTTGGCACTAAATCATACCGTCGTCGTTCGCAGGGAAGCATTGGACACGATTCTTTCGGTGGAGAGATTTTCTGATGTTTTATTTTCTCCAACGTTTGAACAGCTTTTTTGCTTCTATTGAAGTGAATCAAAAACAATATGGTATTAGTAATATGAGGACAGCTCCAGACCAAATGTTACATTCTGCTAATATTGAAATCATTCATTTAAAATCAAACGACAATTATAATCAGTCATGCTTGGCAACATTTCTATTCACACGATCATCGGGGGGATATTACTCTACGAATGAGCATATTTTATTCATACGGATCTCTTCTCTGTATTCCTTCCATTCAATTGAATAACCGCTCCTTCATTCAAGCCGCTTGTCATGCCCATGTTCTTTGAGATCTACTTTTGTCCCCATCAATTGAAGGGCTCCGGATGAAAGGGTTGAAGTGACTTGATCGATTTCTCTTCATCACCTTTTTTTCTTTAGTTAATAACTCAGCTGCATAAACGTTCCAATTTTAGTTTGCTCTAGAATCCGATAGATGAGGTTCTGACCTATCTTCCACATTGTCAGATTGAGTCGATGAAGAGAAATTGTCTTCTACGATATTACTTCAGAACACAGAGAAAGAAATTTTCCCATTTTCCCAGTTTTTCGAAAAAAATACCGATTTTCTTGATTGATCTATGGCCAGAGAAGAATACAACTATATAAAAAACGGCACAAATCGAACGATTCCTTCCTCGAGTTTTGCGCTTAGCAACACCTTTGGCAATCCATTTCTATTTTGGTCTTTTAAGCAACTTTGCATACTTGAAATATTCAAAAAAGAATTAGACTACTTTTTTGAAAGGGCCAAAAAGTTTTTCTTGATTTTTTACAAAAAAAAAATATAACTCAAAAACTATAATACCTGCGAAGTTTGGATCAAAGGATGAAATGTAGGAAATTATTTAAATTTTCATAAAAATACCAAATTGTTTAAAAAAAAAAATATTTTAAAAATTAAAACTCATTTTTCTCGCCAAAGTATTCTTTTAAATTCTGAAAAAAAAATATCAATAGCCCTCACAATTTACAACAAGTCGTCCATACATCGGAAGATGGACACTTTTACATGGAAAAGGTTTTTCTAACAACAACTTTTTCATGTTTTCTTTCGAAAAAAAAAATACAAATAATCCCATTTTGTTTAAAATCAAGATAGCAATATAGTGTACTCGACAAAGTTTCAGATCTAATTAATATATGAACTTTCGTCGAAGACGTAAACCTTCCATATTTTATATATATTTTTTCTGGAATATAGGGCATTTTAGTATGGGGACCCCTAAAAACTAATGTTTCAGTCGTTACATATTTTTGTGTTTATTTTGTGTTGATTGGTTGAAGAATGAAAGGTAGGGGATTATTCATGTTTTCATTAAAAAATATCAAGCAAATTTAAAAAAAAATTCCTTGTCAAAAAAAAACTGAAAATTAAAATTTATTTTTCTCGAAAGCATGTTTTTTTTTAAATTCTAAAAAATTTTTATCTATAGCCCATACAGTTCAAAAAAAGTCATCCATCCATCGCAAGATGGGCACAGGGAAAAAGTTTTACGAACAACAATTTTTTTATGTTTTTCTATGAATTTTTTTTTATATTTATACCTTTAAAGTCAGAAAACACCTTTCTCGCCTGAAAAAAAAATCCATAAACTCTCAGGAGGTGATAAACGAACATTTTTGATGAAGAATGAAGAAATCCTTCTACGCTTATGGTCGAATTTCAACAATGACAGAGAAAAAGAAAAGTTCTATAACTTTTCTTTTTGTTTCGGACTCTGTTGTCTCTAACTGGCTCTACATCAAAAAGAACGTCACCTCAGACGATTTTGTTGCTTTCGTTTGAAAAATGAGAAAATTTGGTACCGGATATAGTAGTGAAACATCTGAATTAGTGGATTTGAATAACAACCTTGGAATTGAAAAACTTTAAAGTTAGTAATTTTTAATGTGTTATTATTATTTTCATCCAAAACATTCATATTAAACTGGATTGCCATTAATCAAATCAAAGCTTTCTAACCGTCCTTCAATTTGTTTTTTGACACTTCTGTGTTTCTTAATTTCGCTGCAATATCGATACAAACAATTCCTGGTGAAAATTCAAGCAAAATCTTCCAAAATCACGATTTTTCCCACTGTACTTATAATAACCACTTATAAGTTTGCTGCACTGATCATGCATCGCAAACGTTACTCTCTTTCTTGGTGTTATAGCTAGAACAGCTATTGCGGTGATATATTTCCTAGTCCTTGGTTTTGTAGTCCGTGTTAAGGAAACACATTCCGGTCTATACAAGTGAGTCGAAAAGTACCAACAACTTTCTTATGATATTGTACCTCACAATTTTTTTTTAACGTAGACCTACGTCTTTCCTAAAGGGTGCCAAATCAGAAAACAGGTCACGTTTTTATGAAATAAAGTTAACGTTAATAACTATTTTTGCCGCGAACGGATTTGAGCGACTTACATACCAAACGAATCGGAAATTCCCTACGATTTGTTTGATATGCTATACATTACAATCCCCTGGTGTTAAAACTCATGAAAACTATAAGCGTTTCCATTTTTTCATACATTTGTTCTGTCCATTTGCGTACTTTCCCGAACAGAGCTATCAATAACGAGCAACTTATCGACGAGTAACGAGTGGGAAATCGTAAGATTAAAAGTCTCCGTGATCAACGGAAAAGAAGAAGAACGACGGGGAATATTTCCGTAGAGTATAAACAGTGGATCGCGCTGAGGCAAACTTTCACTCTCGTTCTGTTTTCAAAGCGATGAACATCGCTTGTTCTTCCTTGTTTTGCGTCATCAAATGTCTTCGTTTCGGAGTGAGCTGTGGACGCGAAAATGTTTGGTGGTGCAAATTATGCAGCCGTGATGATGAATATATACAAGAAGGGGAGATAGGGATGATTGCATTTGCGCTAATCTTGATCATAATGAAGCAATGCTACTCTTTTCGAGGTTGTTGAGATTAACAGAAAGAGTTTATTTAGTCACCAAGAAAGTAAATGTCGTTCTGGAATTTTGTATGTGATTTGGTTTCGCTAGTAACAAAATTTTCTCCACTAAGGATGACAGCTGCGCTTATTTTGAGCAAGAGAAAGTATACAAATTTTTTCGAGGCCAGTAATAATAACAGACGCATTTTTTTAGAATAGTGCTAAATGATGAGAAGTGTTTGTTCTAGTAGCTTTAAGCCACCAATATATGGCTCTGTATGCATTCTATGGCGAACGCTCGTTTGGTGCTTGGTTTACGTTGTACCAACGATGTCTAGAAGTGCGATTCCACTGAGACAATACTAAAAAAACCTCTAGCACCCGTTACCCGTTGATATGAATAAATAAATGAAATAGCATGACATTTGATACATTGTATTGTCATTGTTGTTGTTTCCATGCGGTGCCAAAGATATATTGATGTAGTTATGAGATATGGAATAATGGTGCTAGTGCAACAAGTATATAATCGACTGTAGCCGAGCCTATGTCAATTGTGAAAAAAGCCACCGGAACAGCGTTCGAGGTAAATTTTCAATGCATTGTCATGAAACGAATTGCGACATACGATCATCTAGTGTATTGTTCTGCGGGGGCAATAATGAATCATCGATCAATTGTCGTCAACTGATTCTGCCATTAAAAAAAACATTCCAGGGCGATCATACCATTCTACTAAAAAGTTATTTCTAAATTTTCACAGTATTATAAAATAATAGCCGAAGTTATAAATAAGCGACTTATATAAAATAACATCGTAGTTCTACGTCAACAAAGCGGTCGTATCTTGAACACAACCTCCTATATTTTTTTTATTTATTAAAGAGATTTTCAGCCGAAGGCTGGTTCATCTCTGTCCTCATAAATGTATAAGTTGAACCTTATTGACAGCATGGGTAGGCGAGCACAAAGTAGGAAGTGGGAATGCTTAAAATTTTCGTTGATTTAAACTATTCACGAATTACAGAATCACAATATATAGGATATTAAACAAACCATAGAGAATTTTCGATCCAATTAGCATATCATCAGGATTGCAAACATACACTAATGTTACTGAGAGGATTTGGGTTGGCACAAAAACTAAATTGGACCAGGTATCAAAGGAAAATCAGATTTTTTAGAATACCCTGGTTCGAGTCTCATCAGGTAATTTAAATGTGACACTTATTTCCCATTACGAGCAATTTTCCGTTTTATTTTTCTAAATAAACAAGAGCAAAATAAGATGATTTTGAAGTCTGAGCATCCAAAAAATTAGCGATCTATGGATGAAAAATAGCGAATTGCTGATGCAATAAAATAAGCAAATTGGAAAAACTTTTTATTAAGTAGGTTAAAAAAACGAACATGATGCCAATTTTCCCAAAAATCATTCACTGTTTGCGATTTGTAAAATTGTTTCTGAAAATGGTAAACAATCATGGAAAAAATCGGTTCTAACGTAAAACAAAAGCTTATCGTATTAACTATTAACATTTAAAAGTAGCTTACTACTTTTAAATGTTAATGGAAATCGCTTTTCAAATTATGTTTATTGTATGTTCATGAATATTCTTTTTCATATATAGAGGGGCTAGTTGGTCACACAAATTGTTTGAGAGCAGCGCATATAAAATTTTCAGGTATGCCGCGTCTCATTACGCAAGCTATAAACGAATATAGAAAGCATATGTTTTACTACTAAACCCAGTGTATTTGAAACGAGACAACCTGGGTAAAAGGTAAGCTTCATTGTGGTACATAACATTCTAACGCAAAACTTCGTACTACAAAGTTCAAGCCAAATATATTCAAAAATGACCAACTAACCCCGCCCTACTCTACTCGATCGTTTTGGAATCGTGTGCCCGCACAATCGTGAAGAGTTCCTCGTCGAAGGTCGAAAAGTGTTGCCAATGTACGAACAGGTTTTTTTTTGTCCCATTTATTTATTTCAGGCTCATTGGCATTTTAGCTGTAACAGAGCCGAATTTTAATCGTGTACATGTCACATATCTATCATATCTATAATTATCACATTACACAGTTGCCATTTTTCGGCGTTACACAGTAGCAGCCATTTAGGCGTAAGAGTTTTTTATCTGTTCTTCCATTATCCAGTTAGACCGGACAGCGGAGACAGTTGATTGATCATTGTTGAGTTATTTATAAAACAGCAGCCCGATGTGTCTTGCAGAGCAGAGCAGTTGTATGGATGAATCGATCTCATTCCGACCGTGGATCGATCTCCATCGCTGATGATTGTTGCGTGGACGTAGTTATTCTGTAACAACACAAAGATGGTCAATGAGGGCCCTGAGTTTCGAACTCACGATCGATCGCTTACTAAGCGAATTACGAACAGGTTAACATGACAGAATATAAAAGACCGAGAGTTTGACAAAAGTCAGAGCTCTTAAACAATGTACTTGATTGAAAGTAAGTATCATTACCTGGATTATGCTTGGTGCGTACAGTTCAAACAAACTGAGGATTCTATCTGTAAAGATCAGCAGATGCATATGGAAAAGGGGTACTGCCAGATGGCCTTCAGTTCTCATGGAGAATATGACTTTTGAAACACCTCTCGAAGAAACCATCAACATTCGAAGCATGTTCATCGGACAAAGGGAGGACGGATAGGGAGCCAGATAGGGACCAGTATGGAAGGAAAAACATATCTTGAATGTAGATTTCACTATGAACCTAAAAGATGCTGTTGTGCTGTCAGTTGGATCAGTTTTACTATTAACAGCTACAGTAGAAGAGGACACGTATAAACCAAAGTATTCTTCTTGCGTCGAACTGCAAAGTCATTAATAAATCGTCAGGTTTCGCCCTTCGTTTAAAAATTCATTCACACTTCATGGGTGACAATGTTCAAAACACCCAAGAAGTCTTTTGGAGTAATATGATTCTCCAATAGCTTTGATTCGAATTTGGAATTCTAATCATGGACAGAAGCAGAAATAAATACAATGCAAGCTATAAACAGATCCCATCTCTCACAAAAATCCAAATGGAATCAAATACTGGTAGGCAAAAATCGACACCCTAAGCTCGCCTAATCTTTGGAATATTCCCTAAATTTCCGGTTCGCCATTCCGAGCTCGGCACACACGCACCAGTCGCATGTCTATTAACTCGGCGAGTCGGAATCGATTCAATGAGCGACAAAACGGAGTATTGTTTGATTGAAACTTCCTATTGGATTTCCATTCAATCATGCCCATACCCACACAAATCGGCTCGATGTCGGCCACTGTCAGTAGCTCCCACGTTTCACCAGCGGTTGTTCGGAAAGGAAAGCGAAGAATTAGTCTGAGGAAACCATCGGAGGCCCAAGACGTTCCGCGCGATTCGTCCCCAGAGGATTCCCGATGCAGACGAGGCAAGGGCGAATGGTTGATTTCCTGAAATGCGTCCCGTGCTGACGTGTACCGTCAAGCCGAGATATTATTACTCGACGAAATTTCCGTGACACTCCATTAGACGCCCCAAAAGGAACGATGGAATGCATCGCGTGTATACGATACGGATATTGGGACGGATTTGGGCGCACGGTCATATTTCGGAACCTCATCCTGATGTGGCCAAGCAGCCGAGGAAAGGCTGGCATCAGGAGTTTAATGTTTTCTGTCAGAGCCACGTTGACGAACGCTGGGAAGGGGTTTGGTAAGTTTTAGGCCGAACAAATGTAATAACACTGCCTGGTGCTGCTCACTCGCCTGTCTGCCAATCGATGTCACGATGTCACAACCTGTCGCATGCGGCTGTTGCCGACTTGTGTGCGAGATTGTTGCCATTGCCATTAGAGTCGAACCATGCTCCGTGGGAAGTTGCAATAAATGAGGCCGCTTATTAAGACGTCGCTTTCGGTGGGTATGAAAACATGTGTTTTGGTGGTTAAAATGTAGCGAAAAAAATGAATGCTCGCATTAATCGCTGCTTGACATGAAACACCAAGCCGAGGCTTTACTTCCTTGCAATTTGGTGGTGAAAAAACGTTAAACAAATTATGAACTATGGGTACGGAGTAGTGTTTCTTTTTTTTCCTTTTTGTGCGGAAGTCTAATTTTATTGACACGTGTCACATGGTTACGTGAATTCATATTAAACTACCTCTTCATAATATGCAACATTTCAGAAGTATGATTTATCGTTAAACGTAGACATTGGTGTAGAGCAGTGTCGCCAATTAATCGTTTCTGGGCGGTTTCCCAGAAGTTTATTCACCTCCGGCTATCAGTTTTCGAGTTTTTCGCTATTTGTTCCGTTTTAATCTAAATTGCATGTACTCATTATTTTTACCGTTTTGATGTGAATCGCGTTGAGCCTGTCGTATTATTCCCCAATATTAATGATGGGTTAATTCTTAGTTTTCGGTGTAATTTTTGCACCACTTCATCTATTTCATTTGTCTATTTTATCGTATACAACACCTGTTTCTTTCATTACTGCATTTGAATCATCAGTTCAATCGCAGTAGGCGAAGTGAAAGGTTGCTAAATTTTCATCAGTATTTTTTTTCGCTGCGATATAAGAGTTATTCGCTGTTTAGAAGAGTTTAAAACCATTGTTTACTGAATGTTTGTCCGGCTGTCCATTGATTGTTCAGCTGTCCATTGTTTGGTCAGCTGTCCATTATTACATTGACCCTGTATTAGTGTATCGATACAAAAAATAAGATGGATTCCCGCAATGTCCAAATTAAAGCCAGCGCTACACGATGCTACGAACATCCTCGAATGCTGGACGCTCGATCATTCGACGCATCGTGTAGTCGACTAACGAGCTACGAAACTCCAATGTCGAGCGTCGAACATTCGCGTTGGATGGTAATCCATTCGTTATGGATTACCTTCCAACGCGAGTGGCACGAATCAAAGGATTTTTGTCATTCGCTCGATTCGACACTCGATGGCATTCGGTACACTGCTACATAATTCATCCGAGTGTATCTTTGACAGATATGTTTGTTTACAAGTTGTAGGTGTAAGAGCTATGGAATCAATTCTCAAAATTCTGGTGAGTTATTTGAAAAGAAATAAGAACGCCATAGTTATATAAAATATTTATTTTAGGATTACGGGATACCGTCAGTCACAACATAATACATCTCATCTTCCCACAACATTATACGACTAAATATGGATTGGAGCAGCGAATTGATAATGGAATTCATTCAATTGTACGAAATGCATCCGGTCCTTTGGGATCCTAGACACAAATATCATAAGAATCGAAACCGACTGTTCGATGCTTGGAAAAATATTGCGAATAACATAAGTGTTAATATCACTGTGGAAGCATTAAGGAAAAAAAGGAATCGCTGATGGCTACGTATAGAGCTTTGTCGAGAAAAGTTCGTTTATCGTCTTCGTCCGGATCCGGTGCAAAGGATGTCTATGTACCGTCATGGTTTGCATATACGGCAATAGATCGCTTCATTAAGGCCACAACACAAAAAAAACCATCGTTGAGTTCAGAGGTAATTTTATTTGAAACATTATAATAAACAATGATTTGATGTACATTTGCTAAACATAGTCTTGCCATTCAACTGCTCCGCAGGTTTTGAAATATTCAGCAAATTCTTTTCGTATTTCTTTTGCTTGTAGTGAAGGCCTTCTGGGCATGTTGGGAATTGGAATAATCGATGTATTACTCGTGTCTTGACGCCATGTCCCGGGTCTAAAATGTCCATCTTCCTCATAATCCGAACTCCCGTTTGGAGTATAAATTTGTCTAGATGTTTCGCTTCGTCGTAAGAAGTTATGCAGTAGTGAGCATGTCTTGCATACCAATGCAGCTTTTTCGGGTTGTAGCAGCATTGGTGTTCGGAAAACTCGAAATACTGATGTTAAAATGCCGAATACATTTTCTACGATCCTGCGGGCGCAACAAATGCGGTAATTAAAAGTTCTTTCAATGCTATGTTTAGCATGATTCCCCGAGTATGGTTTCAATATTGATGTACTGAGAGGAAATGCGTCATCACCAACCAAAACATATGGAACATTCATTTGTCGTCCTGGCAGTGGTTTGCTTGGTGGGAATAAAAGATCGTTCCGCATAATTTTACGGTAAAGTGCTGTGTATGCAAAGACTCCGGCATCGTTCATTCTTCCTTGAGCCCCGACATCAATAAATGTAAAACAGTAGTATGCATCAACCAGTCCCAAGAGTATAATGCTGAATGTTTTTTTATAATTATAAAATGTAGATCCACTATTGAATGGAGCTTGGAGTAATACGTGTTTTCCGTCTATTGCTCCAAGACAATGAGGGAAGTTCCATCGATGATTGAATCCTTTTTCTATTTTTATCCATTCACGTTCTGATCGCGGTAACTGAAAACAATGAAATTATATATTAAAATATGCTTTAAACACATAATAAATTAACTATAATTTAATTTCACAGGAACCCACAAATGAAGGATTAACAGAAGATGACATCATTCAATATGAAGAGGAAATAATAATCAATGAGAACCAGGAACAAGTACAGGATACCGATATCGAACATAACGAACCACTTCAGCAGGATCTTATCTTGTGGGCCAGAGAAGAAAGCGAAGTGCTACACTCTCTGCATTGCCACAAGGAAATATGAAGAGAAATGGAAGAGGAGGCGCGAATCAGCACAGCCAAATCGATGAGCATTTAAAACAGGCAAGCGATGCATTGAACACTCTTGTTGCCAACAAATCACGAACAACGCCGTTACAAGATGCACCTGCTTTGTACGGACAGCTGTTGGCGGAAAAACTAAGGAGACTATCCAAGAGATGACAGCTCATTTTACAAAACCAGATCGATAATCTGCTATTTGAGGCAGAAATCAATGAACTTGATGCAATAAATGTTCCGCCTTCGCATTCCTTCATTTCTACAAGTAATGTTTCTTCTGTACAACATCCTTCTTCAGTGCCTTCTGTTTCCAGTCAATCTGGTTCTATTCTAGAAGGAGTAAGTTTTTATTATGAAACTGCACCTAATATTTCAGAGTTAGTGGAGAAGGATGACGATATACTTTAATTTATTAAATGTTTTTTAAATGTAATTTATACATGTAACAATAAATATTTATATGATTAAATTGTATTTCCTTCACCTGAATTTCATCTTTCAATGCCCCAGTAAGTGCCTGGCAAACTTCGGGAACAATGTTGCTTATGGACTGGTGAGATAACTTAAAGAGTTATCCGAGGCTGGTAAAAGTAACACCGGTTGCTAAAAATCGTAATGTAACCGCTAGGCGGACTTTTATCGGAATAGCAAGTCTCATATTGGTGTCTTGTCTTGTTATTTCCGGTCCAATTTTGTTCAGCAAATATTCAAAATCTTCAGCTGACATTCTGCAGAAGTTTTCAAATTTTCCTGATGGTTTTTTCAATAAATCCATCAGCATATCCGATCCGTTGTACCTCAAATTTTTAGTATATTCTTATTAGGATTTTAAACAAACTATTTCTTCAACTCACCTTTCTCTGCTTTTATTTAATGATAACATCCACCATCTTCTAGCACGTCTTTTCCGTTTATTTTCTTCGAGCATTTTCAATTTACAGCCCGATATCAATATAATTGCTGCGGCCGCAATTTCAATAGTTGCATCGTCACCCATTTTTCGAACGTTTTTGACGTGAAATCAAAACAAAAAACATTCGATCCAAATACTCGCCGAATGTTTGGACCGATTGCATTGAATCGAACATTCACTTCACCGTGTAGCAGCACATTCGTCACAACATTTGTCGATTCATCGAGTCAAATGTTTGAGTCCAACATTCGAGTGAAACGTTGGACGAATCGTGTAGCGCCCGCATAACTGTTTGAAAATCCAGTTCGGATCAAGCTCTAAAATGCCAACGGACAAGGAGATTTTCGTCTTTTTACGAGAACTTGAATGGGCTCCTGATTCGCTGTGTACCATGTTCAGGGAGCCTTGGGAGTACAGTGTATATGTCAAGTTCCAGTACGAAGATTTGATGAAGGCGGCGCTTTTGGAAAGTCCTCCGAGCGGTACATTCACGAGACAGTTCAAGTGACATTTGCGACGACCAGAGGAAAGTCTGTTTGGAGTGCCAATCGAATTGGACGAGAAGTACGTGGCCACCGTGCTGTCGAAATACGAGATACAGCACATGATTCGAGAGAGATGGTAACAAGACTATTTTCAAAGATTTTGTAAAACATTACCTTTTTACATTATAGTATTTTTGCAAGAGTTGACATTCGAAAACTTCTCGCTTCTTAATTCACGTCACGCTCTGATAAATATAAGTGAGGCACAGGTATTCTATTGAAGAAAAACTTATACTGCAATTTTCCAATTCTCGATACTTCTGGTAGAATTACATTAGTGATAATAAACGACATAAATTATATCAACATATATGCTCAGTCTGGTAACAACAAGAAAAAGGAGAGAGATGAGCTATTTCTTAACAAAATGAAAAAACATATTAGCAAGATTAATTGTCAATATTTTGTATTCGTACACCCAAAATTGATGTTTTGTCATCCCAATTTATGACATTAAATGAGACATAACATAACAGAAAATGTCATGACTCACAAATACTGGTAAGCATTTGTATAATATACATGGTACAGCAGTATAAGATTAATACGAGCGAGCGAAACAAAAGACAAATAAGCTTTCGACATGCTATGCCACATACACGGCCCAGACCGAGATAGATATTGTTCTCCTTGATGCGCTCCTTTTTTACTCTTAGAAAACACTTCCCAACTTCATTTTATAATCAGGTGCAATATTATCACGTATTTGCTGAACAACTTCTTAAGCATCATTAGCCATGTGGGTAGCATGGTCGTGTAAAACAGCCTTGCGTTCTAGACGGCTTTGGTTTGATCCCCGTTGTCGTCGGTAGGACTATTTTTTGGGTGCAATTCCAAAAAAGATGAAAAAAGAAAAAAATAAAGAGATGTCTGCTTCCACACATACAAACATTTTAAAGCGTTGGGGGACAGATGACATTATTTGCCTATTTGACGCTTCAAGGCATGAAATGGCATGTATTCTGTCGAAAATTAAATGCTTTCTGACAACGCTAGTTTGGGTGTAATTGAAGTATCAAAGTATACATAAAAAATTAAATCAGAACTAGAAGTTAGACCGAGTGTAGTAAGCACCAAACCGGATGCATAATTTGGCACGCAAATGAAAAAGAAACTATGATTATTATGATAATAGCTTTACAATTTTTTCCTACGTGTAATATTAACCATTCGCACTTGAGACCTGTTTGGCTTGCTCGAACCCGCAATTCGGCCATATTCTGCTATCGAGCACTTTTCAAAACAATTTTAGACAAACATGTGTGTACAAATAACAAAGTATCTCATTCAGCGCCGCTCGAGTGCGAAGGGTTGAGTGTGAAAATGAAGTGGTTATTACGATTTGAATCTAGCCCGTAAACGTGAATTGATTTGTGAATTGAAGGTGATACTTTCCAAAATACTACCAAACACACTCCAATTCAACGCAAACGTGACACACAACTGGTGACGATGTGCGTAATCCGAAAACGAGTTCGAGTTCATTCGGTAGCTTCACAAAGTATGTGTCCCATCTCCAGATCAAATCAGCGCATTATTTGTCACAGTCGTGTTCAAGATGGATATACCCAACGACGTGTCGACGCATTCGTTACCGAAAATTATGTTATTGAGTGTTCTGTTCGGGGCGTACATAAGTTTTGCGACTGGAGGTAAATTATGACGCCGTCATGAAATCATTTACAGCATCATCTGAATGGAAGTTGACCATTGCCGGGCAATGTGGTCAGCGTATCGCCCTGCCAGAAGGTTTAGTCAACTTTGGCACCTAATCCCGGCTGGGTGAGTGGCCATGGCATGCAGCCTTGTTCCATCAGATGAACCGTGCCTCACCCAGCTACGCGTGTGGAGGAACCATTGTCAGCGCGGGTTATGTGATTACGGCCGCTCACTGCACTTTCCCCGCGTCCAGAGTGCGACCACTGAAGACGCGGGAGGTTTTGGTTCGGGCTGGAATCACCAATATCCAACTGCTGGAACACTCGCTCCAGCAGGCTCCGGTGGTAGAAATTATACGACACGAGGAGTTTAACTCGTACACATTGGAAAGTGATATCGCCTTGCTGAAAATAGACGGCCAGATTGACTTTACCAACTACGTGAAACCGATTTGCCTCTGGCAGGGCAGTGATTCAGGGGAGTTGATCGTTGGAAGGCAGGGATACATTCCGGGCTGGGGACGGGATGAGAATCACGATATGCCGGATATGTTGAAACACGCTGTTATGCCCATCGTGGCGAGAAAGATTTGTAGAGATAGTGATCCCACTCAAAGGGTGTGTCACATCAAATTGCATCACGGAAAAAACGCTGTAGAAATTTAATTTTTAGGAATTATATCTTCAGCTTTCGCTTATAATCCGATAAGAGTGTATAGATCACGTTGGTCATGCTTCACTGTCAATTTTTCGTAAATTTGGAAAAATGTCGTCGAATGAAAAAGAGCGTCGTGAATTAATCCTGCGCATTCATTTCGGGAATCCGGAGTTGTCACATCGGGACATCGGTAAGATGCTGGGAATCGTCCAATCCACGGTCAGCAGAGTACTAAAACGATACTTCGAGAACCTAACCATCGACCGGAAGGTGAAGAACGGCAAAAATGGATGCTCCGCCAGTGAAAAAGATCACAAGCGCGTAGTTAAGCAGTTTAGACGTGATCCGAGAAGTTCGGTCCGGGATGTCGCCAATAAGCTGAATTTGTCAAGTTCATTCGTCCAGCGGACCAAGCAGCGGGAGGGCCTGCGTATATACAAGGTTCAGAAGGCTCCTAACCGCGACGAAAGGCAAAATATGGTGGGGAAGACGCGAGCCCGGAAGCTGTACACCGAAATGCTGACGAAGCCGCATTGCCTGGTAATGGACGACGAAACCTACGTCAAAGCGGACTTTCGTCAGCTGCCGGGCCTGTTGTTCTTCTCCGCAGAGGACAAATTCAGCGTTCCGGAGGAGATTCGCAAGCAGAAACTATCCAAGTTTGCCAAAAAGTACATGGTGTGGCAAGCGATCTGCTCTTGCGGAAAGCGGAGCGCCCCCTTGGTGATGACCGGCACAGTAAACGGGCAGGTTTACTTTAAGGAGTGTTTACAGAAGCGCTTACTACCACTATTGAAGCAGCACGAGGGCCCGACCATCTTCTGGCCGGATCTCGCTTCGTGCCACTATTAAAAGGACGTGTTGGAGTGGTACGAAGCCAACGGGGTCACCTTCGTGCCAAAGGAAATGAACCCGCCCAACGCGCCGGAGCTTCGCCCAATAGAGAAATATTGGGCGATTATGAAGCAGGCCCTCCGGAAGAACCCAAAAGTTGTCAAATCGGAGGCGAACTTCAAGAGAAAATGGATTTCTGTTCAAAAAAAACTACAACCTGACGTTGTACAGAACCTTATGGACGGGGTAAAAAGGAAGGTGCGAGCATACGGGTTTGGACTCGAAGTATGAATAAAAAGAAAATGCCAAAAGTTGTTTAATAGTTTTTATTTTACTGTCTAAAATTTTCAAAAGGATCGGTCTACTGGGCGTTTTTCTACAGCGTTTTTTTCCGTGATGCAATTTGATGTGACACACCCTTTACTACACGAACTATCTCTACGATAGGAAGACATTTTGTGCAGGTTTTCGGAATGGTACCTGCGCTGGGCAGGGAGACAGCGGGGGTGGTGTATACCTCGAAACAGGTGGGAAGTGGAGTTTACGGGGGATCGTGAGCAACGGGAGGAAAGACCCGGCCAAACTTTCGATCGATACGAAACATTTCTTTGTATTCACCGATGTAGCCTTCTATCGGCCTTGGATCAACCAAAAGCTCAATATCAGCGTGACCGATGTGGAAAAAGTCCCGCAAGATTACACCATTTGCGGTAAGAAAAAAGAACCAATATTTACCCGAACCGGTCAGAGAGAGCAGCGAAAATGGCCGTGGCATGGAGAGGTTTCTGAACATGGCGTTAAATATCCACGGAAGTTTTGTGAAGCGGCGATTATCACTGAATATTTCATGCTATCGCCAGCAGATGTTTTAGACGATCGGTATCCTCTGAAATACGTTGTCATTTTCACGGTGATTAAAAACGGGAGAAAAGGACACTTTTTGTCACAAAAACGAATCCAACAAATCATTCGTCATGAAGCGTACGATCCGGAAACTCATTTCAACAATATTGCATTATTGGAGTTGGCTTCACCGCTGACATTCAGTGATACTCTTCGCCCTGTGTGTTTGTGGGGAGGTGATAAAGCAGAATAGGCGACACAGAACTCAACAGGGCTGCTGGGTGAATTTGACTTACCGATGACCAATGCATCCCAATGTGTGCTACTTTTCAACATATCAGAATCTTCACTGAACAACACTTCGTTCTGTTACCAGATACCACGATCGATATTCCAATACAGCGTTAGCGACAGTACATGGTTCCTTCGTGGCATACAGTTCAGTTGGATCCAAAGGGACGAAGCGTTCTACATGTTCCTGCTGGATGTCGCGTATTACCGCGAGTGGATTGATAAAAACGCTGTGCTGCATATACGAGATCTACTCGGCGTCAGAAATTGCGTTGAAGGATCGAGAAGTGATTGGATCTATCAAATACACAGCTCCGGCTTCTTCCAGTGCTACGCATCTCTAATCACACCCAATCTTCTTTTGACAACCGCCTCGTGTGTGGATGGAATTTCTAACGATAATTTGTAATACAAAAATAGTACATTCACATGTCTTCCCAAGATACATTCTTGTAATATTATTTCAGAAAAGTCGTAAACGATCGCCACCAAATCATCACTACAGTCAATGTAACTCAACTGCATCCCTCCTTTGACAGTTTGACTTTGATCAATAATCTAGCTTTGCTGAAACTCACTGATCCGTTTGACAAAACACCTATTTGTCTGCCGAAAATTGCAATCGAACCGATCCGGCTACCGCTGGAGACCCACAGCTGGCAGATAAGCTATTCAAGTGAAAACCCAACCCTTCACCGTAACGCCAATTTGACAACCATCAACGGTCGATCGTGCGCGGAACGATGGCGTCGGGAGGGAGCGACCGTCAACGCCGCCGGGGGATATATCTGCGGTCAGATGGTGGATGTCAGCGAGGGGCCGCTCTTCAAATGTAACTCCAACATGCACGAAGCCCCGTTGACCTATCGAGAGCCTGCGTCCGGGAACGTCTATCTGCGCGGTGTACTCGACATTGGGAAAAGCAATCACTGCGATAACCAGAACGACCTGCCGGAGGTTTACATCGATGTGTTGTATTACGCCGATTGGATCAATGAGTTGGACTGGTTGGATAGGCAAAGGCCTTCAATGTTTGTCGATGCAGATAAGCCCCGTAAAATCTATTGGTGGGATTATGAGCAGTGAGTAAACAGATGTGAAATGTAGAATCAATAATAAAATCTTCCCACATAAAGGAAAATGTGATCTTTGTTAACTTTTACGGTCTTTGCGTATAATGTATTCCTCCGATATATAGTTAACCCTTTTCCGTACAACATCGAGTCTCACTCGTGGGTACTTGAATAACATAGAGCGCTAGAACGCTCAGCAGGCTAGTGAAATCATTTGATGTGTGACGTATTAAATAATACGGGAAGGGGTTATGAGCTGAGTTACCGCTGAGTTGCCATGCAGTGGTTGACCAAATATTATTCCACTTCTGCTCAGAGATACCAATCAAATTTTTAAAAAGCTGGGAAAAATTCAAAAAGAGCTGGAAAAAGCTGGGAAATTTTAAAATGAAAGGAAAAAAGCTGGAAGAATTGATTTCTATTTTTTTTATATAAGCATAAAAAATTAGGTTATCAGTGTCAGAATGTAGCATTGGTATTCACGCATTAACTCCTCCGGAGCGTAATTTTCATTATGAATTTATTTTCTCGTAATATTTTTTTTGCGAAAAAATAAATTCATACAAAATTGCGCTCCGTTAGCGTTAATATGTAAGTACCGTAAGATTTTTGATTTTCCTCATCCTGATTATGATCATATATGTTAACATTATACTTTTTTTAACATTTTGATAGATTCTAAGTGATCCTGACTGCTATTTATGCCTGTCTACATAATTTTTGAAAGCTAAAATTCCTCGCACTGTCTTTGTTCCTGTCCTATTTCTTAGTTTTGTTTTGTTCAAATTGTACTCTGAAAATAATCGTTTAACGGTTGCTCAAAAATGCGTCAGAATCAGAAATGTTGAAATATGTTTTTTCTCAATTTGGGAAGAGCAGAATTAGTGCCAATCCTTTTTAGTGACAAAATTTTACCTCAAATGAAAGAATCAACCTTGCATTCGTTTACGGTAGGGATTCTCAAACTATTTTGGACGACAGACCCCTTTTCCAGAATGAAGTGAGACCACAGACTCCTGTAGCCAAATGAAGTTCTATATCTAGTTATTTTTTCTTCTTCATATAAAATACTTACCAATTAAAAAAGTTTGCAGTTGGTTAAGTGAGTAAACTTGACATTATTTTCTATCAGAATTCAACAAAATAAAATTTAGTAAATATCAAATGTTAAAGTTACTTCCTACCAATCTAATGTAAACTTTTGAATTAAATTAGTGGATGAGTGTACTATCATTCGAGCTGCAACGAATTTGAGAACGCAAATGAACTTCCAACCTAAGTGCAAATTTGTTATACAGTAAAATATCAGCATATTTGGACTCGAATCTGTTCATGACTTCTTTAGTGTTAAATCACGAATATATGTGTGAACGAATTTGTATGCTCAAACACATAATCTGGCAAGAACATCGACTTGTTGAGTTTTTGAAAAGTACAACGATATAAGTTCCTACAAAAATATTATTCACTCTTATAACAAGTTGGCTCACGTAACACAACTAATACAATATCTTCAAAGTTTCAAATAGTAACACAGTTTACAGTGAAGTCAGTGAAATCCAGGTCTCAGATCTCCCTGAATTCTTATCAATATCTTGAATATAATTTCGATCGCCAACATTTGGAAGACTTTGTAGAAGAGGAACAATTTACATAAGCTTCTTTTCTATCAATCAATTTTCGCCATGTTGATGATCCTTTACATTGTAATCATTGAAATGTTTGAGAACTTGACTGTAGAGTGTAATGTAAAGCATGATCGAATTGGTATTAAAATCAGCTACGGGGTTGTGTGAAATTTTAAATACTGACAAATATTCATTGATCAACATTTCGATAGCAGCACCTACATAAACATTATCCAAACTGACATAATTTTCCTAGATTTAAGAAAATTGTTTATTTATATAGTTTTAAAAATATATTTAAGAATTCGGCTCCTTTAATTTTATGTAACTGAGCCCCGATAGTCTAGTCTAGGAAAAACACAATAGAATGTATGGATTGTATTAAAACTCATTCCTAAATGGTCAGATGTTCGTGTTCAAATAGATGAACATATTTTGTTTGATAAGTCGACAATGGTTGAAGAAATTGTAATGTTTGAGATAAAAATATGAAACAAAGAATCCCTGTCAGTTGCAAATCGAAAGGTGCAACGAATCATAGACCAGTTTCACGCCAAATCAGTCGACACTCTTCATTTTTTTTTGTAATTTTATAAGTATGGTGGCAGGTACCACCAATCACTATTTATCCAATTTTATTACCAATTTCTAGTATCTAGAATCATTGACCCTTCTTTGCAAAAATAAATGGACTATTTTGAAAAAATACTTTGGGGTCACATTTTAATGTGTCAAATTTTGACGTAGGACTACGTCTTTCATTTTTATACTGGGGAGTAAGTTGAAAGTTTCGAAAACGAAAGCGTTACGCCGTAGAACGAGACTTTGAGCGTTAACCCTCTACAGCCCAAGACCGCCTTTGGACGGGCTTCGCGGATTTTCTTTTCAAATTATTCATACATTATTTTCAATGTTCACCCCCACTAAAACGTCTTTAGAATATTTTCATCTATCACACATACACATTGTTTTTTATGTTGAAAGTCGGAAATTCGAGATAAAAGTGGAGAAGGTTTTTCTAGACAAATAAAAAACTCGGGCGGTAGAGGGTTAATAGCTCCTGCACAACTGAACAAAATGGTATGATAAACACTTCATTCGAAAGATAAAATGTACGCGTTATATGCTCGTTACTTTTTGATCCAAAAACTTGTTTCAATAGCCCCAAAAATTTCTTTCAAAACAGGCTATTGAAATCACACCAATCGGTATATAAGCGAGTGCCGCTCGGAAATCCACTCGATTATGATTGCGCAACGATTGAGGTTGAATGGATGTTTCCCTAACACATACTTCAAAACCATTGAACCTGGGTTAATCGGGAGCAGCAGATACTTTTATACTTGCTTGCGTTTCTGCAAATTGAAATGTTTCCCTAACACAGATTTCAAAACATGGAGCCTGAGGAAATCGGCATTGCAAAATAGATGCAAGCTGTGGGTACTTTTATACTCGCTTGCATTTTTGCAAACCGGAATGTGTTTTCTCAATACAGATTCCGAAACCAAGAAACCATCGGCATTGCAGATACATTCAAGTCGGCAATACTGCATTTTTACACTCCGGAATCCGTTTTGCTAACACGGTCTACAAAAGCGGGTACAGATGCAACGCTTTGGCTCGATTATTCAAAACTGTATTGGAAGATATATCTTCATGTCACCAGCTCACTGAACTTCTACGCATATCGTTTGATGATTATGCAAAATGTTGATAACTATTTCCTGCGATAACTACTACCATAATGCATGAATTGACTTAAATTGGTATTTGTTTGTAATTAAATTCGTAAACAGTTTCATTCATTCACTAGTTTAATCAATTATATAATCAATACACACAAAAGATAGCTCTGTGCAGCGGCGATATCGTACCCAATGAGGAACATCCGAGGTGCGATTATTGCTAATTGAAGAAATCCAATTGATTACTAAGTCAACGGCTGTCGTACGTCAACCTTGCGGTCATATCATAGATATAACCCATCCATAGTTTTTTAATACTGAACTCAATTTTTGATTGAAATTTTATAACATTGTATTTAAAATGTTATTTTTCCCAAATAGTTCATTGATTTCTCAACAATTTTGTGCAATGATTTTCGCCGAAAAAGGTCGATTGTATTGGATACACCCTTATAAAATCAATCGTGTATTGATGTTTGTGATGTAAAGTTGTGTTTTCGAAAAGTTGCCACGCGGTTCAAAAAATTTAGAAGGGTAGTGTCCAAGACTCAACCGTATTGTTAACGTAAGGATACGAAACTATTGCCGGCAAGCGTTGCGGAGCAAACTTTCATCTTCAGTTTTCGCCGAAGAACACAGCTTAATTATATCCGGCTTGAAACACGCTGGACTTTGAAGCCACTTTAACCCGGAAACAATGCACAGCGCTCTCTGCGTTTTTCATTTTCCTTGTGGCAATATTTTGCTTCGAAAATTTCTTCCAACTCCGATGTTCCGAACAGCACCGAAAACAAGCGTTACAGAAGCCCGTGAATGAAGATATTGCAGACGAAAACATAGTTTGACATATTGATAGATTGACAGATCATTAACACTGAATTGTCAGACACTCTCCCACGTACAAGTAGGAGAATATCTGAAAAAGAACATGTAAACACTGAAGAAAAAACAACTAACCCGAACCCGAAGGAACACATAGGACGTAGAATTGGAAGCAGTACAGTTAAAATACAGTAAAAATTCAAATATTTACAAATTTTCGTTGGACAGCAGGTTACGTAACACAAGCAGAACTACACCCAAACTAGCGTTGGCAGAAAACATTTCATCTTTGGCAGAAATGATGCCATTTAGTGTGCTGAAGAATCAAATGCGCAAATAATGAGCTGTTTTAAAAGCTTAAAAATGGTTTGTATGTATGCGAGCAGACATCTCTTTCTGTTTTCTTTACTCATTTCATTTCGGATTGTGCCAAAAAAAAGTCCATACAACGTCAATGGGGATCGAGCGAAGGCCGGCTGAAATGCAAAGCTATTTCACACGACCACGCTATCCATGTAGCTACCAGCGCTGTTATATAGAAGTTTGATAATATTAAACCTCAAACCTCAAGTTGGAAAGTGTTTTCTAAGAGGATAAAGAAAACATCAACAAGAATATATCTTTCTCTGTCTGGGCCGTGTATTTGGCAAACTACACGAAAAACTTTCATATGCTTTCATTTAAATGTGTCTCCTGTTTCGCTCGCTCATATTGGCTCTAGCATATATATTATACAAATGATATGCATGTATTGGGGAGTAGAACATTTTCTGTTATTTTTCAGCTCATTCAATGTAATAAACTGGGATGCCATAACATGTGCTCAAAATTAACTTTGGGTGAAGTTTTATGATGAATGATATAGACATAGACCACATAAAACAATGGAAGATGATGTCGCGTCAAAATATGCTTTTCTATTTTGTGTGTCTACCTACTAGTACCGCATCTTTTATAAGGATATTTTTTTTTTTTTCAGGGGGTCTTCGTAGCCACTTGGTTAAGCGTTCGCTTATCAAGCGATCGATCGTGAGTTCAAACTCAGGGCCCTCAATTGACCATCTTTGTGTTGTTATAGAATAACTACGTCCACGCAACCATCATCAGCGATGGAAATCGATCCACGGTGGAACAAAGATCGATTCATCCATACAACTGCTCTGCTCTGCAAGAAACACCGGGCTGCTGTTCTATAAATAACCCAACAATGATCAATATCAACTGTCTCCGCTGTCCGGTCTGCTGAACGATGGAAGAACAGAAAGAATACCCTTACGCCTAAATGGCTACTACTGTGTAATTTACCATAATGTAATGGAACAGAAAACTTAACGACTAAATGGCTACTACTAACTACTGTGTAATTCACAATTTATAGAAACATAAACATATGTACATGTACACGATTAAACCTGGCTCTGTTACAGCTAAATGCTAATGAGCCTAATAAATAAATGAGATAAAAAAAAATAAGGATTTTTTCTGCCATGAACAATATGCGGACAATGGAAAAGTCACGACTCAATGTTGAAACCATGAAAGTTATACTAAAATTAATTATGACAGAACTTCGATCTGGAATGTGACAAAATTTAATGATAAAACTTCCAAAACTCATAATCTCTTTCATAACGTCCATTCAACATCTGAATATTCCTTCATGTAGAGAACAAAGCAGGTACATCTAAAAATGTTTGATTATTTTGTTTTATACTCGGTTTTATTCACTCAATAAAATTCTTCGAAAAACATCAAAAGATGATTTTTTGGCTTACCTGTCCCGTTTTCATACCTGAACTATTTGGTCAGCCTATTTCTGATGCAAAAAAGTAGTTACACCATTAATGGACGGTTTACTGTCTACCCACCGTGAACTCAAACCAACGAACTTAGACAGTTATCAGGTATGTTACAAAGGTCCTCGCGTTAGTATGAGTAAATAGCGTGCAGTTGGGAAGAACAATAAACAAAATTTTAATTCACTTTGTCCGCGAGTTCAACTTTGTGAAAAAACATATAGAAAAACGGGTTTATATCAACAAAATTCACAAATTTGTCAGTGTTTCTGAACACAACACTGCACGCTATTTTGTATGTGTGACTACGATACAAAAAAATCTAGCTCACCTGTAATATATGTCAAACCACGTTGAACTCAAACATCGATACACGCATACGGGATACATGAGAGAGAGAGAAACGAACTCATTTTGAGGGGAGTCACTTTAAAATGCAATGAAGTCGTGAAGGGAGATATCGACTAAACGCCCGATTGACTATTGAGTCATGTTGACGGAGAAACTGCGTGATGAAACGCAAAGTCATTTCCAATTGAATACGAACGGGAATTGTTTCATAGTCGGCTGACTATCCATAGTAAAGCCTATTCTCATTCAAGATAGAAATGAATGCCTTTCAAACCCGAGCAATCATTTTTCGACTTCTACAAACGTAAAGATTGAACCCATTGAACTCAAGTAAAATGTTTCGAAACTACACTAGATTCAAAGTTGACTATGCCACACATGAAATACCATTATCAGAAACTATATCAAAATCCTCCAAATTTTAATTTTACACTGCAAACAAACCAATCCCATATTTGAATATTACGTGAATCAGATAAATATCTGATAAAATAAATATAAGATATAATCAAATCAGAATCCAAAATCTAAATCCAAATCCAAAATCAAGAACTAAAAATCAGAATAAAGACGCGAAGAAAAACCATTGCAAATCACTCAAGTAGATGTACAATGAAAATTTACTTAAATAATGAAGAGAATCAATTTTTACATGGCAAATCGTCACTACTGCTGTGCGAATCGAATCATTCGCGCGTAAATCGCTCGCTAGAAACACAAATGCAGTACTGGCTCTATGGACTCTGAGAAGACTGCAAGTATTGCAAATCAGACTCCGCACAGGGCGAGAGTGAATGAAGTACATAGACAGGTGTTTTCGACACGATTGCTTTGCTGACGTAGAAGTGTGAAATTATTTAGATTGATTTGCTCGTTCATATCGCATATTTTTTGACGCGATGACTGCACTCCTTCTGGTTTGGTACAAGAAGATCACTTTCTACATCGAAAATTTCGAAACAAGATGTCTGAAGGAATATTTAAGAATAAATTCTGTTTACGGTATGACCCCTTTTTTATATTGCGTGAAAAGAGTATAGAGGCCTTTTCCTATTCCTAAGTCCTAAGACCTGACACCTCTTGCACTGCTAGATAGTTCTACTGAGTATGTTGTGTTCTGAACATGAAACTTTTACTTTTGTTCAAACATTTCGTTTTATATTCTATGGTTTATTTTAGTTTTTTGGAGAAAATTCCTATTTTCATCGTGTTACTCGATATTTGAAATTATTCATATTTTCTATGATATCTTTCGAAATATTGAATAATGCATAACGCCTTGGCCTCACTCGACAAAAACTATCAGTGAGTCTGCAGTGCGAGAGGTTCACCTGATCGTCATTTTTGGATCGTTCTTGTTATTGTTTACAAGATTCACAAATACAAGTTTTATTCATTTTATTTTGCTAAACATTTCGAAAAATTCGATACCTTTGATAAATTTGATGATTTTTGATACATACCAAAACGTATTACATTTTCATCGAGAAGGTCAGAAAATTCTACAAAAAGGACGATTTATCGCACAGAAAACATCTAAGATGGATCGTTACTCCTCGGCAGTGTTGCCACATTTTCATCTGTATCAGAAGTGGTAAAATCTTTTTCATCTGTACTTTTTCTTCCAAAAATCTATACCATCGAGAATATTCGTTTTAGAAAAAATCTATTTATTTGGAAGAAAAAAAAACTCATTTACAAACTACAAAATATTATATCAATTTACGAACTTTAGATTGACATTTTCTTACTACTAATAGTACATTTACTGTAAATGTACATTAAAATTTGCAAGCTTCGAATAACTCGTGTGTTTGGGATGCTTATACATAGTCTTTCTAAATTTGGATTGCATACTACCAATCAATAAATATTTCGAGCTGCCGCCACGATGCTTAACACTATATTTCCCAAGTAAATCATTTTAACTGCTTTTCAATTTCAATTAGTAAAATAATTATGACACAATTTTTTAAGAAGTTGTGACTTTTAGTACAACCTATTAATAAACGTATTAAACGTAATAAACGTATTAATGAGATGTACAAAAAGTCACAACTTTTGACGTAGGACTACGTGTTTGATTTCTATATATACATACTATACTCTACGAAAAATGTAACGTTTATTAAGAGTTTCCAAATGCATATTACGCTGAATCGTTCTAACGATATATGTTATGATATATACCATTAGAAGGCAAATTTATCCAACTTTTTTTTTTGCCCGAGACTTCAACAGTGGAACTAATAAAACAAGTGAACAATTTAACAAATAATAGAGGTATGTTTTGCGAGTGGATGCGAAGGTAAATCAAGTATTATGCATTCTTTCTTTCAACTTCGTTCCCATGAATGGTGTATGCAACACAAAATTGTGTGCAATAATTCGTTCTATCAAACAAATCAGCAAGACCTTTTTAATCAGATGCAAGATTTCATGCATCACTCAAATTTCATGCAAGATTTCATAAAAGGAGCGAGGAAAGTGTCACCCATATAGTGATCGTTTGTTAAATGGCCCGGAAAATCAATACAATTAACGAATTTTACTCGCTACCTGGACTGCAAAACAGCAAAAGCAACATTTCAAATTGACGATGACATCTATCATTGATACATAACTGATTTGCAGCCTAGTTAACGTACGCCCCGTTATTGACAAGTCCAGTTGAAGATAGTCCAGTTAGCGAAAGACTTCTGTATGTGACGGGGTGACGAACATCTTAAGCGAGTGTCTTCCGAGCGAAAAAAGATATCAATACTAGGAGGATGGCAACGATTATCATACGAGGAATTATTGAGATCGGCATTGCATCACATCACAAAAATAAAACGAAATGATATAATAATATTAAATATTAATAATCTAATATTAAAAGAATATTAATAATCTTCATGACTCATATCCATAGTTCTCAATGACTCAATTTCATCTATGATAGATTTACGACTATTACAGTACGACTTTATTATGATAGTTTGCAAACGTACATTATTTCACCGAAACAGCTAACTAATAATAAGAATAATAACTAATAATATTCATTAATCACACTGATATTCATTAATCTTTTTCAGGCAGTTAAACTACTTGCCAGAACCCTTTCCTTCTTTGTTCCTCACAAACCGTTTGACGGATATGAGTACATATAACAAACAGCCCTTTTCAGGGCTACTTTTGAAGTTTCAAAAGAATTAAATCAACAGATTTCTGAACAATGAAAAGAATTACATTTAAAAAAAACAACTGATCTGAACAATCACAGCCCTACGTCAAAGTTCCATCCGTGCCCCTAGGCTCAGACCCTTCTACTTTTTAAGAAAATTGTGTCATAATTATTTCTCTGATTGAAATTGAAAAGCAGTCAAAATGATTTGCTTGGGCAATATAGTGTTAATCAAATATTTTAATCTTAAAATTGCGTTCCTCGTGTCGCTCTTTAGCCGATTTCGAAGCTTTTGCGTTGTTTTGATTATACTCAGAAAAAGATCGCTAGGTTTTGAGCTTCAGAAACAAAGCATCGAAGCGCCGCTAAATTCTGTATCATATCAAGCTTCACAGATACGTTTTGTTTTGTTTTCATTCTTACCAAGAGATGCATCTTTAGTGATATCAAGTAATAACACTTACCAAAAAAAATGTATGGAATTTCGCGCGCTGTACCGAATATCTGTACCAATCTGCACTTTATGACGAAAGTCAGTAATCTGTACCGTACAGAATCTGTACCAAAAATAACGAAAATATCTGTACCTTTCGAGATAAATCTGTACGTGTGGCAACACTGGTCCTCGGTACATGCGGGAATCCTCAGATGCATGGCTAAGAATGTAGTTTGAATGAGAAAACAAGAACTGACGAAAAACTCTGGCGTACTTAGAATACATTGTCAAAAAGTTCCTAAGCGGAAAAGCACCCATGGGCCGCGTTTATTTCGAGCAATGAGCAACCAAGTAAACATTGAGAGTACTCCAAGTTTGGTTGATTTATTCAATTTATGTTTCGGAACTCAAATTGTTGTATATAAAAAGTTTGTTTCGCCTGATCAAATGGTTACTGAATGGTTAGAAACTATCCAATTCGACCTGAATACCATGATCCAGAAAGTTGGGCTCTTCTGCGAAACACCTATCACTTATCGTGTGTCAATTTCTGGCTCAAATTAAAGTCTGTGGTTTAAATCATCCGTTGTATTCACCTTATTTAACACCCAGTAATTTTTATCTTTCGCCAAAACTAAAGAAATTCTTTGACGACATTCATGGTATTCGTACTGTTTCAACAGAAGGTCCTTATACCCATACAGGAAAAATAACAACCCACTTGTTTTAATAAAGAGTGTACATACCTTTGATTCACTTGTATCCTTTTCCCCACTGGTTATCCACACTTCTCAACAAATAAGTAAACACGCTCGACTCGACTTTTCCGCTTCCACAGTTTTTTTTTTTTTTTTTTTTTTGCACTGGAAGCCCTCACAGAACTTCCCACTGGAAACGTTCCCTGTCGATCCGGACTGCTCACGAGTTTACCACCCCTGGAAACACCGATCAGACATTCGAACCACTTTTGAAAGAAAACTGATTTGCTGATTTGTTTTAAATTAATTATTTCGAACCCTGCCAAGCTGCGTTACTGTTACTGCGTTTTGTTGTCCCCCGTTGCACTTCCTCAAAATCCGTAAAAAGTTTTTGCCCCCCGTTCGATCTTGGCAATAACTTTCCCTTGGCTTTGGCGTTATACTTTTTTTTTTGCTGTTTGCTTCGCTTCCCTTAAGTCACACGACGAAAACGATCACCCCCACGACGAGGAGGCGCGCGGTGGCGGCCAGCCAAAATATAATTGTCCTCGCTTTCTTCCCGTGCTCTCTGTGTATGTGTTTTCGCGGCCGGATCGCGCAAAACTTTCAGCTTTCAAACTTCCAAAACTTCTGGCTCGCGGTGCAAAAGTTTTGCGCGTTTTCGAATTTTTGCTCGCGGGGTGTGGAAAACTTTGTCTGTGTCTCTATTTTTTTTTCTTCTCTCCTCTTGCAACTTGCTGGAAAACTTCTGCACAACACAGTTCACA
This sequence comes from Toxorhynchites rutilus septentrionalis, assembly GCF_029784135.1. NCBI lineage: Eukaryota > Metazoa > Arthropoda > Insecta > Diptera > Culicidae > Toxorhynchites > Toxorhynchites rutilus. The sequence continues at coordinate 182,355,226 of NC_073744.1, read as the reverse complement.
GTTCAGGCTAGAACCGGAGCTCCTCGAATGGCGGGACCACGGTGGAAACTCATCTTTACCTTCACCGAGTTTACAGCGAACTGACGACGGAATTTCCTCCGGACCGGTGGAAAACGGGTACCGAATAGGGTGCACAAAACCAACACAGTTGTGCGCGCTGTGTGTTACAGCAGGACTACGGCAGCCGTGCGCCAGTATTGGTGGATGAATTCCTGCTGCTGAAGGTGCAATCTGAGCCAACCAAAAGTGCAACCACCTCGTAGGCGAGTCCACGGAAGAGCGAAAGAGAACCTTTCAGCGGATGGCTGGTCTTAGCCTATGCGTGATGGAGACAGAACGTTGCCGTTCCACTGGTTCCACGTGTGGGAGGGTTGGGGGAACGCGTGCGCACTCGGGTCCAGCCCGAGTCCTCGCAAGGAATTCATCCAAGGGATCCGCCTCATGTGTGCGACGGATTGCATCACATGGTGTACTCGGCGCTCTGCGAAACAAACAGGGTGGATGGTGGCAGGCGGACAAGTTGGGCCTCCTGGGACGAAACGAGGCTTTTACTGCGAGCGGTGCCAATTCCTGTGAAACTCGAAGTCCGCACGGGAAAAATGATTTTGTTTATAACAAATTACAAACCGTTTTTCATTCATTCTGAAGAGCGGCACTTGGATCGGTGGTTGGTTGGCTCGCAGCTTTGGCTGGAACGGGTATTGTGATATAATTACAATACGGCGAGACCCGAGGGGATGGGAGTTTGCAATTTGTAACCAAGCGAAAAAAAAAATTCCTGTGTGGGTTGGGAGAACGATACACCGTTTGTTTGGTTCTTATTCAAATGTTACAAATCGTGAACTTTAATATTAGCAAGACCCACTGCAACTAAATATGCAATTATGAATCCAAAGTGAGCTTATTTACATCGAAAAAGTTTACTCCGATTCGCTCTCTGATTCAGGATGTTCTAGGGAATAATTCATTCTCAATTTTTTATCATTTCGAAACCAAAAATCACACTAAATGAAGAATGTTAATTGACGAAAATGTATGAACATTGGGAGTTTATTATGCTTTTCATTAATTTCCCACAAATTTCTGGTGGATATGTTAACATATTTTCGCTGCTTCTGGAACACGATGTGAATATACAACGAAAGACTTTGTAAATAACAATGCAGCTGTCATATTGTTTGCGGTTACTACAACTTTTCATTTATCATTGTACATTATATAAAAAAAAGTTTATCCACTCTTGATCTGCTTTCTGTTTTTCTGAACTGAAACCGGGATAACTATTCGACTATTCGTATTTTTTTTTATTTCATTTTTAAGTAATTTCATAATCAAACTAGCTGACCCGGCAAACGTTGTTTTGCCATTTAAATTATTTCTAGAGAATATTTTGGGTGTTAAATAAAACATAACTAATGTATTTTAAGCGTGTTTGAATATTTTAACGATCTACAAAATCACATCGTATGATCGATAAGAAGAATGAATTATACGATTTCAACGGAAGTTGGTATGATGTTTCATGATGCAATGTATTTCATTAATGTTACTTTTTTATCCCATTTATTTATTTATCAGGCTCATTAGCATTTGTTCTGTAACAGAGCCGGGTTTTTATCGTGTACATGTACATATGTTTATGTTTCTATAAATTGTAAATTACACAGTAGTAGTAGTAGCCATTTATGCGCTAGGTTTTCTGTTCCATTACATTATGGTAAATTGCACTGTAGTAACCAATTAGGCGTAAGGATATTCTATCTGTTCTTCCATTGTTCAGCAGACCGGACAGCAGAGGCAGTTGATATTGATCAGTGTTGGGTTATTTATAGAACAGTAGCCCGATGTTTCTTGCAGAGCAGAGCAGTTGTATGGATCTGAGAGAGAGGAGCCAGCTTACATTTGTTGTGATCACCCTTATGTCAGCGCGAACCAGTCACGGTGAACCAAGGGGAAGTATTGAAATATGTAGAAAATTTCAACATGACATTTTTTGGCAAGACATTTTATGTGAAAATAATTTTGACGTCGGACTACATCTTTCATTTCTATACTGGGGTGTAAGTTCAAAGCTTCGAGAACGAGAGTGTTACATTGGAGAAACAAGATTTTGAGCTATAAAACCGCTTCGCCGGTTGAAAGGAATGGTATGATAACCGTTTCATTCGAAAGATAAAATGTCTACGCGTTATATGTGTGTTACTTATTGTTCCAAAAACTTGTATCAATAGCTCAAAAATTGTTTTAAAAGCAAGCTATTGAAATCACAAAAATCTGTATATAAGCATGTGCCAGCTCGGAAATCCACTCAATTATAATTGTACAGCGGTTAGATCATATTCGAACATTTACTGCTGCAAAAAAAAACAAACTTGCTGCTGTGAAGAAGGCGCCCAGCAAGAAGAAAGCTGCTGCTACTACTAGTGTGGCTGCCCGAAAGTATTTTTAGCAAATCAAATCCATGTTTTCAGCAAATCAAATCCAGTTCTTTTCAGAAAGAGTTCATCAAATACTGCGGTCAAATACATTCTTTTTGTAATTTCTTCGATCAAGTGCGATCAACGTAAGATTACGATGAATCTCGAGAAAGACAATTCATTCCTGCTCGACACTCGCACAAACAATGTTCACTCATCAATGTCACAAACGGGAAGTGGGTGTTGTGAGGGAGGGCAGAGTGAGCACAACATTTGTAGACTGATTGGTAGCGACAGATATGTTGTCTATGGGAAATGGTATACAAATTATATCACACATAAAGGGGAGAAAGAATCTTGACCCTTTTAGTTTTGTTCTTTTTGAATGGCGTTCACGTTCCCTGTGGAACTTTTGCCGTCTCAACGTATGCATTAACTAGCGTCATTTAGTAATACTAAGTAGAGATTTCTTCAGCCAAATAATATGCCAAATAACACTTGAATGTATTCCGAGGGGCAAGCTCTAGAATACGCGTGACCACAGTGCAAGTCGAAGGAAATTTCTTTGACGAAAAATCCCTCCGACCAGAACGGGAATCGAACCCGAAGACCCGGCATGATAACGTGAGACGCTAACCACTCGGCCACGGGTGCACATCCTTTTAGCTTTGTGGACAAGACTAATTGGTTCACCTTCGCTATCGGTCAATTCGATTGGATCTTCATTGATACTATTGCCTTGATAAGCGACATGCATGTCAAATTTAAAATTTGCATATGAATGGTCCATCAGTGATGGGCAGGAATATCATGGCAAAGATGACGAGAGACTGGTAGGATAATTCTCGTCTTCATCCGAATCGTGATCACTGCCTGTTAAAAATGCAGACACAGCATCTTTTTATTATTTCCATCGAACACAAACGAAATTCCCTCAAAATGCACCTGAGAGAAATAAATGTTAACTGTTTTCATTGGAAGATTAGCACTTTTTATATATTCCACATACGTTGCATATTCAAATTGCATCGGAGAATATACAATCATCGCCCTCATTGATAAAATCGATTCATTGAGCTTGCAGCAATAGGCCAACCTGGAACCAGTGAAAGAATGAATGAAAGAATGAAAGAATTCGCGAAAACTGGATGAACGATCGGAAGAAGTCACAAATGAGCCAAAAACACCCATAAATTCACACAAGATCTCCACCGACAAATAAATCATAAAAATCAGTTTGCTTCTTATTTCGGATATTGTTTTAGAAATCATCGAAATAATTCTTTAGGGCAACCATATCGAAATTATCAAAAGTAAAAAAATTTGAATGGGCCGATGCTGCTGGAAGCCATGATGTGGGCTGACCTGGTACATCCTTTATTATTTCCTACATGATCAGTGTTCAAATTTTTTACCCCTCATATATTCCTATTAGACGCAGTCCTAAGTCAAAAATCAAATCGGGGATAAAAACGCACAAATGTACTCACAAACAAAGGTTCACGTCAAGCTTGAACACTTTTCTCATAAATGAATAACAACAACTTGCTTGATTGAAATTGTCAGATTGGAATTTTCTTGATGAGAATGGGTAAAAAGAATAATAAGAAAACAAACTATCTGTCATTCAGCTGGCTCCTCTCTCTCAGGTATGGATGAATCGATCTTTGTTCCACCGTGAATCGATCTCCATAGCTGATGATGGTTGCGTGGACGTAGTTATTCTATAACAACACAAAGATGGTCAATTGAGGGTCCTGAGTTTGAACTCACGATCGATCGGTTAGTAAGCGAACGCGTAACCAAGAGGCTACGAAGACCCCCCTTTTTTATTAATGTTACTGATATGTTTGAAAGTTAAATGTAAAGAAAAAAAAGTAATAAATTTGGTCGTAGCCACAATTTTCGTTCAAGATTCCCCCAATTGCAAAGAATGTGTTGCTTTTTCACATCGAACACATTTCATGTCTATGTCGAATTGCGTCGCAAGGTTGACACATTTGCACAACTCGATTGGACTTGAGTCGAATGGACTTCAGAATGCAAAATTGCAATCAGTTCGGATAATTTTGACTCTGACGCTGTTACGGCGTTCCTCATGATAGCGTTTCCCAAGTGAATGTATTCTTCCTCAAGCTTCAAGGAATCTTCAAGGAATCGCAGTCGTTCGCTCTCTGCCTTCGCGTACATGTGGACCATGAATTGTTGGTACAGCTCACGACATCATATCACGCACTTCTTTATTTTATTCGTCTGATATATCTATTCATAAATATTGTTTCAAAATGAGTAATGATGTTCATTCAGCCATTTTTAGTGGCGTAAAAATTGGTGTTCATTGATGTTCATTACCTAGTGTTTGTGCAATATTCATCTTGTTCTTTCAGAACGGTCGGGCATTTTTCGTCAACGATATTTCTTCTGGCTTGCATTGTGGTCACACACATTCTAAGGCTTGCCACTCAGAATACATTCAAGGTGTGTTGTTTTGTATAGAAATCTCAACTAAGTACTACTAAAAATGATGTACTACTAAATACGATAAGAAGGCGAACGTTGAAAACATGAGTGCTATTCAAGAAGAACATGGAGAGATTCGTATGAACGATGTGCGTTAACGATGAATTCCAGATTATTGTTTTTTCTTCGAATCACAATTTCTCGCGTCATTGTGCAGACATCTTCTTAATTTTAGTAACGCTTGCGCACTGAATCTAGACACGTGCTTTACAGCAGATGTTTTATCAGAATTGATGACAATAACGCGATTGTCATTTTATAAACCGAGCAAGTGTGATTTGCAGTATTTTAATAATTAGTTGTGCTCATTCGAAATGACTTCCAGCTCGCTGACGAAACACCTGGCTGTAGATGAAGTGAGGTTACTTACGAATGCGTGGATGAAATTTCGATCTAGCGCCATCTGTCATTTAACAACATAAATAAATTCGTTTTGTTTGAAAAACGACCGACTATAAAATTATTTGAATATTGTTTGTACAAAACTACTAAACTCGCGATTGAAAATAGGGTATGGAGGTTTAAATTTGTGATTATATGTATTGTTTGAAGCAAAATTTAATTTAAAAAAAAATCAAATCAGTAGTGAGAAATGAAATCAAAACCAAAACATTCAAAACAGTTTTTCCAGTTTTTCTAAAGTATCTAAAGTTAATCGAAATCGAGCTTGTTCAGCTTCTGAAATTTCAACACAAATAAAGAGTTTTCCATCCATATGACATCCGAAACAGTGCGAAATTGACTTCATAAACATAGTTTTAAGAGTCGAGTGGCACTTAGTAAACCATGGCTATCAGAGTAGAACATCAAAACACGGCTAAGCGACACGGGAGTGTTCGAAACAAACGGTCAATCGTGAAGAAGTGACTTATTGCAACATCATAATTTTCCAATTGACTCAACTATATCGATACATATATAACAAGATTCAAAGCATACCTCGAAGCCAGCTCCAAATTGGTTTAGGGAAAGAAAAACGTTGGAGTTTTGAAATGTCCAGCACAATCTCCTAACCCTAGCCCAATGGAACATTTGTTGCCTGTTATTAAAGTTAAGGTTCAAGAAAATCCAACAACTATGGAAAGTAATTACAACTGTGTATAATAACATCGCACCTTAAACACCAGCTAAGCTTGTTGGATCAATACTATGGTCATATAGCTGTCATTCATGCTATGGGGGGGGGGTGCAGCGTTCGTTCGATGGGCACAGTGAAGAGGGGAGATATTGCAACTTAAGATCCTCCCGTTAAGAACTTATTTGGTATTCGTGATTTCTGCTCATAGTCTTGTTCCAGCCAGCACTATGTCAACGGCTACGTCGATGACATTCCCTTAACGGGTGTTAAATAAAAAAAGAGAATTTTTTCAATCACATATAAAAATTTTTTTTTTCTTCGATTTCAGTATTTTTTATCAATAACATAATGTATTTTCTTCAAAAAAATGTCAGTGATTGTTTGAGTAAGGGCCGTGGTCTGCTGTTCGACGCAACTTTGTCGCGATGCTCTCACAAGAACGTTGAACGGCACTTACGTTCATTTTCCGGATTCTTGTAGTCAGTTGCTCCGTGTCCTTGGCCCTCCAATCGTTTTTATACACTAGGGCACTGAGTGAGCCAAAGAAATCCTCTATTGGGCGCACTGGGGCAAGTTTGTTGGGTTACGATCTTTCGGCACGAACGGTATCTTTTTCTCCTCAAGATACGCTAGCGTCTTCTTGGCGTAATGGGAAGACGCCTTGTCCGGCCAGAAGACGTACTTCCCATCCGCGTGATGCTCGTTCAGGAACGGCAGCAGGATTTTATCGAGGCACTCTTCTCGATAGATTTGTTGGTTGATTACCAGACCGCTCGGCTTAAACCAAGGCTTTGAAATACCCCGGTCGAAAATGGCGATGTACAACATAACCTTTTTTTTAAACTTCTGCTTGAACTTGTATTTCACTTCAGGCGGTGTGGATGACTTGTCGCTGGAGTAGTAATTATCATTTCCTGGAATATGCGTTTTGGACAGCGGAAAATAGCTTTCGTCGTCCTGAACGAAAGACGTCCCGCGGTATTTTGTGGTCATCCACCGACACTGTGATTTAGCCGTCTCAATCTCCTCCGTGTACTCCGGCGACCTCGTCTTCTTCCTGCAGACGATTCCTTCCATCTTGAGGATCCGATGGATCAATACGTGGGAGCAGCCATATTTCCGACCGGCATCACGCAGGCTGGTTGCGTCCTTGTTGTCAAACAGCTGCTTTAAAAAAGTCTTCCTCTGCTTATCGTCAGCGGACGACCACTTCCGACCTTCCGCTCTACGATACGATATACCGTACTGACAGGTACATTTTCTTCCTTAAAATGTGCCACCGTGAACTTTTTTCCTTGCTGGAAATGCGTTTCGTAGAACCGTACAATGCGTTCGCGGAGCACTTGCTGTTTAGACGCCATCTTTGCTTTGACTAAATTCAAACTAGCAAAACCAAACATGCCTACTGTTTCTAGGGAGCCCAAAGAGCAATTTTCTTGGAGAAAGAAAATTTTACGCTCTTTATTTGAGTTACTGAAAGGTATTGAAAAAATTCTCATTTTTTATTTAACACCCGTTATGCATTTGTTCTGTGCATTTCAACTTTATAATACTGCAGATCGGCAACGCGTAAATCGCTCGCTGAACATCTAATGATTCCTTTACGGACACAGAGGAGAAAACAAACTATTTATGCTTCTGCGTGTGCATCGATTACATAGGTGAGTCCTCGAGTACTCGGCCACTAAGCTATCAATCATGGGCTCACTCTAAGAATTCTCCATGGCTTACATGGTTTACATTTAAATGGCTTCTACAAAATTTCATCATCTGTATGTATGTTTGGTTGTCACACATAAATATAAATTTGACCCCGTTCCTTCCGACTGATGGATCTGAAATTTGGAACACACCTTTATCTCTGCTATCATTATAAAACTGCACATTCCATGATCTTGATAAATCCAATTTTCACGCCACTAAAAATGGTTGAATGGCTTGACTTGGCGAACACACTACATTATGAAAAACATAAAATCAAAAAGGTCGCCGCCACAAAATGGTCGACTATGTATTTTTTGCAATCCCCTCAATTTCGGTTTCAAATGCAATGATTTGACGACTAATAGAACACAGTACATCATGAAAATATTTCGAAGAAAATTAGGTAAGAAATAAAAATTTAAAAAACAGAATATTCAGCCGCTTCATCTCTTCTAACGATCGCTTCGAGTAGTGGGCCGACGCCAGATCCGGCCGGAACACCGCGTCTTCGCCCTTATGGTTTTTCTTGATGAACGACGCAACTTCCAGCGGGCGCTCACATTCCCATCTCGCTGATTGTCATCCCATCTCGCTGATTGTTCACTTTGGAGCTCAGTTCCTTCTTGGAGGGAAGTAAAATACGAAGTGTCCTGCCAGTCGTTGCCATCCAGGGTGCGATAGATCTCGTCGTCCATCACTACCGCCACGTCGCGATTCGCCGGGAAAATCGACTTGACCATCTTATTCAGTCGCTGCCGCTACGTCATTGCCTGCAGCTCCTAAACCAGTGGACGGGACTTCCGCTTCCTGACATGTATGTCCATGTTCGCCAGGTACTTTCTCACTCTTTGGCCGGTGGCACCGATCTCCCGGCCAAGCGCACGAAAATGTCACGTTCTAGTGGTCTCTTCGTAGATCAAGAACGATGTAGACAATCGAAAATAGTCGTCAGTTTGTTATTTTTTATCATGCTAAACGTATGTTCGAAGTTGTTTGCTCCAAAATGCATTTTCAGAATATGCACAAAGCCAGTTCAGTGCAGACCAATCATCATATGCCACTGAGGATCAGGCGCGCCAAGTGGTGCAGTGCCAAGTGGAAATATTGCCATATTGAGCCAACATATAAAGAATATAAAGCATTGCGATTTCGATTACACACAAAAACGAATAAACTCTCCGAATATAGAGCCCTTTTATTCCAACACACAATCATCATTCGATTACACAGTCTAGCTCAGGCCAGCGAGTATTTAACAGTCTTGCTTAATGCACACTGCTGTTTTCCTTGATACGAGCTTTAATGTGCTTCGTTTACCAAAAATGCGGTATAGAGTATACCCAAAAAAGTACAAAAAACTTTTCAAGTTGAACGTTTTTTTGTGATTAAACATAATAATGATAATACAAATGATGTACTAAAAGGTATAAAATAGGTAAATAGCAGTTAACAGTTATCACACCCCTTAATAATTAATCTAGGTCACTAATGAGACTAAAATAAAATTGTCACTTTGTCAATGTGCACCGACAAAGATGAACAAATTGGACACATTTCCAGCTTGTGTATTGCTCTCGCGAGGGCTCGAATGAATCATGAGTCGATCATCTTTAACTGATTCCACAAAACCACTCAAATCAACAGTTTTTTTCAGGGCCGGGAAAATTTCTGAAATTTCTAATATTTCGCTGCATTCTAAAATAATAACAAAGTAAGAAACAAACGAATTGAATAAAATAATTTCGTAATCCAATGTCAACTATGCGGTCCCCATGATCTACTTCGAAATTGTGTTAATTCATGTTGGACCCAAACATACAGTTTCCTCGAGTAGCCGAGTTTTTAAAATCATTTCAAACTACCACATGGCTATCGCTCAATCAGATTAAAATCGAAAAATTGTAATCTAAAATGACATCTTCCAGACGCGCGTTCCTTTGACACAGTTGGATCAGTGCCGACCGATACAGTCGAATTTCACTCGTTGCACTAAGCTCATTAGCCCAATTTGTGAAAGACTTTCACTCGTTGGGCTGAACTGTCAAAGTCGAAAATCGATCGAGGGTCACACCGATTGTTTGTTGTTATGGGAAACGCAGAAAAGTTTTCACACCACTGACGTTTATTTCATTCGTGGTTGAGTTTCGTTCTAGGTTGGATTAATTGGTAAGTTCTTAATGAAGTTTGATATTAAAATTAGCGTAGATTTAATATACGTTCATTTCGATCGCCAGGCTCAAAATGGATGGTTTGCAAGGATCCAGTACGAACGTTAACCGGAAACGGTGGAGCAATTTCCTGACGCTGGTGGAGAAGGTTCGCATAATTGAAGATTTTGAAGCAGGAGGTGGTACGCATGACTTTCTTGGGAAGAAGTACGGCGTAGGATCTTCTACGGTCACGAGAATAATCCAAAAGAAAGAACAATTCGTGAGGCGGTGGACAAGTTCAAGGAATATGGTGTAAATAATCGAAAAACATTGAAAGAGCAGACGTTCCCTTTGCTGGAAGAAGCTATTTACATCTGGATTTTACAGCAGCGGCAGTCCAACATTTTGTTGACAGTGGATATTCTTAAAGCAAAGGCGGAGCTACTGTTTAAGATGTTCCAGGACCGGGGGCTCTATGCGGTGCACGGTTTTTCTGCTTCGGATGGCTGGATGCATCGTTTTAAGCAGCGGTTTGGATTGCGCGTGAAAGCCGTAACAGGAGAAAAGGCATCGGTAAACGTTGAAGCGTACCTAAATTTCAAGAAGGTTCTACAGAAGAAGATTCAGGAAATGCAGCTATCACTATCCCAAGTCTTTAATGCAGATGAATCTGCCTTGTTCATCAAGCTCCTAGCCACACGCTCTGTCGTTACCTGTGATGAGACCGTGGCAAGCGGACGGAAGCAAAACAAGACAAGGTATACGTTTATGCCTTGCTCCAACATAGATGGTTCCCTAAAGCTTCCGTTGTATTTCATTTGCACTGCTGCAAAACCACGAGGAATCAACATCGAAGAACTTCCCGCCTCATATAATCATTCCAAAAAGGCTTGGATGACCAGACTGTTGTTCCGTCAATGGTTCCACGAAGAGTTTGTCCCCGCTGTTCGAAAATTTTCGGCCGAGAGAGGATTGGAGCCAAAGGCATTGCTGGTTCTTGATAATTGCACCAGTCATTATGACGTTGACGAATCTCTACAGAGTGACGATGGACTGATTCAAGTGATCTACTTCCCACCAAATGTAACTGCTGAATGCCAGCCGATGGACCAAGCGGTCATCAATGCAATCAAGCGAAAGTATAAAAGAAAACTGATGCTCGCATTAATTCTGGAAAACGAACACTTAAGGTAAATTTCCAAATATTAAACATTAATTTTTTATAATTAATTCCAAATATAAACACAAAACTATGCGCACGATAGTTTTTCGTCTGTGCTTTTTCAAAATTTAAATTCAAATTCTATTTGAGGTTTTATTTATGTACTTTCTTCTTTAGTTTCGAAGAACGATTGAAGAAGATTAATCTTCAACAGTGTATTTCGTGGTTGGCAACCTCTTGGGAGGAGATATCTGACAAAACTATACGTAATTCGTGGAAGAAATTGATCGATGGTTTGCCGGAGGATGCTGTTAATGTAGACTCGAAAGCGGCCGATGATGACTTCAAAGCGCTTGTGTCCAGGATTGACAGCTTGGCAGGAACAAAAACATCTGAGCAAGATATTGATCTGTGGATCAAAGATCAGGTGTATGATGCTGATCATAATCCAGATTGGGTAACCAGTGAAGCGTTCTCTGATGACGAGATTTTGTCATCAGTTCTCAAGAAAGATCAACCTGAAATGCAAGAAGAATGGTTGGTAGACACAGAAGATGGAAGTAATTCGTTTGATACTTCCATTACTAGTACCGGAGATCCTGATTTTGGCGATGCAATCAAGTCAATTGATTGCCTAGTTCGCTATATGAAGCATGATGTTGCAGAAGTATGCCGTTTGAACGCGCTACGTTCGAAAATCACTGAAGTTGAATGGCTAAAACGAGCATGTTGAAGAACTCTACCATTTTGTTGAAAATGAATTTACGTGGTTTGTTTAATTTTGTTTGAAACGTTTAAAATAAATATTGTTTTTGTTGAATAATATTCGATTTTATTTATTTCAATGATTCATTTAAAATTTATTTTAAACCTAAAAACACCATCCACGAGCCCCTCGAAAAAAAAATTTACGTTGTCAGAATTGACGTTTGTCTTCGATTTAGTTGGGCTATAGCCCAACGAACGGGAGCCCAACTAAATCGAAGCCCAACTAAAGATAGCCCAACGAGTGAAATTCAACTGTATATGATCCACAATACCATCTACTTACATATAAAAACCCGAGGTTACCTTTCAATTGCTCCCAAAAGTTGCCGATGATGGAAAATTAAAGAATATTTTTAATTTTTTTTACATGAAGACGGAACTACAGAGAAAACGATCGCTATTATGAAACACTAATTCCAGAAATGATTTGGAAATTGGTCTTTCTTGCACGTTATCCTCATATGTTGAGTGTGCCTATATTATAAATTCCCTCTGATAATCAGTTGTTTAGAATTTTTACTGACATCCACAAACCCGATTTCACAGAGTTATCCGTCACACAGGCCTATGTCAATCCGCCCATGACCATCGCGAATGTTTGGATTAAAGGCTCGCATTAGACGCCGCCACCCATCACTACTCCCCCCCAATCCCTAATTTATGCTGGGCTCGTTCTGCCTGCCTCTCAGCAGTGGCGGGGATAAATTTCATTTGGCAGTTTATTGTGTGCTGGAAATTAAACCAAAATGATTCCACTAATTTATTCCACTGACGTTAAGTGCGGAAGTAAATCTCATTTCTGGCTGATCCGATCCCCCCTCTCCAACCGCTCCTCATTCAGCACTGCTTCGGCAAATCTTCGACCATCGTCTCATGAGCTCATCATCACCCACCACCAGCACCAGCAGCAGCAGTGGCATCAGGGGAGTGGAAAAGAAAAGGATTCCATCGGAGCGGGAAGAGAAGTGCTCGTCCTTCGGCGGCTTAAAATAATCTTTTATCCTTGGCGCTGCTTAATTTATGTTTTCGGATCCAAGTCACGTCCTCATTAAAGATTCCTGCTTGTGGCTCGCCGATTTCTCCCCGACTGTCAGCGAAGGATAACGTCCCTTTTTACAAGGTTTACTTTTCGTTTGAGATGTTTGGCTTAGCAATGGTCTCACATTTTTCTTGCGTTCCGCGCTGCTGCAGTGCTGCCAGGAGGGAAGCCAAACATCTGCGAGCGGTCGGAGCAGATTTTATGGCAAATCTCGCACTCCTTCCCCGGACACCTGTCCTATCTGATTAGACAGACATCCCATCAGTATATATTTGTTTTAACTCATCGTTTCGTTTTACGGCCCCTCTCTCTCTGGACGAATCGCTTTGATGGTGAGCTCCTGTTTCGCCCCGGCCACGTATCGGGCCAAGATTTCGTGATGAGCCTACTTATCATGGATAGTTTAGCCGATACCGGTGGGTTCTTGATTGGCAGCTGGCTCGGAAACCAGCAGTCTCCAGCAGAGGTTCCAAGAGGGGGAGAAGAAAAAGGTTTGCGGTGGTTTTACTCGGAACACGTTGGGAGTTTTTTCCCATTGCAGGGTTTGCAGGGTTGGAGCACGGGAGGAAGGATTGGATCGGTGGTAGAATAAAAGTAGAAAGTATCCCTTTCAAAGGCCGGCAGCTCTACCTCACTTCAAGGTAGTAATTTTTCGGTAGCATTCCTGCTTCGGATGGAAGGTGCTTGGCTTTGTTGTGGTTTGGTTGATTTGCATCTGCTCTGAAGATTGTTGGCGTTGGGTTTGGTTTGTAATTCTTGGCCGAGTCCCCGAGGGCAGGAGAGTCGAATTCCTTGCTAGTGAGATGTGAGATGTGGTATTGTATTTTACTTGTTCCCCCTTCCGCTCAGAATCTCAATAAATATCAAGAAGGTTTTTTTTTGCTCCGCAAACACATTCGCCCTTCATTCATCCGGAAAATGGTTCACACGCGTATGGACTCCCCTCAGCGGATCCGCACCCGAGCGAACCATTTTCCATTCCCGGGAACACGTATATCACACGTCATAAATGTTTGGGAATCACGGAAGGGCAGCATCTCCATTTCTCCCCCTCAATCATAAAACACATCATACGGAGAGCCCATAAATACCCTGCTTTATTGGTTGGTCTGTTCCCGTTATCCACCTCGACTCGAATCAAACTCATGGAAAGCATGGAGCTATTTGGCCACACACACACGCTCGCACTGCTTCAAAGCGTAATCATCCTAATGCTTCTGACATTTGATTTATGAACTTTGCCACCTGTCTTTTGGGCCTCCGTCGAATCGACTCCTACGGCTTTCGGTGAAAGACTTTCCCGAGCATCAACTCCCAGCGGGAGTCCGACGGGGGATGGCAGCGCGCGGGGGTGCAAAACTCCATCGGAAGATTTGTCAGATTTATGCAGGCATGCATAAGCAGGACATTTCAATCAGTGATTTATTTCCTCCCGATGTGAATTCGGAGGAATTTCTCCAACATCAGCAGCGATTTCCACTCAAGCGTTTTCTAAATTTCTCCGACACCGTGACAGGACTCAATTAGCCCCATTCTGCGGTCACCGCAGAGCGGATCGATTCTACATGGGAGGCGATGGAGGGCCCGGGAAAAACCCACAACTGTCATGTTTATTTAACGGTTGTGCCTCCCACAGTGTCGGGCAGAGAAAAATTTAAATAGTTTCAACACCGCATCTGAAAATTTAATGCTAATAACCACGGAATGCCATTCGAATTATGGTTCGGTGTGGACTTCCCAAGTGTCACAATATATGGATGTATTTGGAAGGATGTGTATGTTCGTGTGGATGCAGCAATTCTACACCGAACGTCCATTAGAGGAACGATGAAATATTTAAACTTTCCAAAAACCGACATTCGATTGGACGGGAAACACTTTTTGCGGTTATCGCTTTCTCGTTGCGGTTTTTTTTGTGTATGTCCATTCCTGTTCGATGTGGCATTATGTCCACTCCGATGGCGTTGATAAATTGCTGAATTATTGAAGCGGCTTGTTATGCCGTGGCGCATGGAGAAGTTGGAGTAGGGTGTGAATTCGATATAAATGTTGGACACGGTAATCACAGTCCGAGTCATTGGGAAGTGCTCGGAGTCAGGGTGCAGAATAGTTTAAGGTTATATTTTTGTTGAAATATCATATCGTTGAAGGTTCAACATTGAATCGATGTGCGATGGATGACATGAATGTTAAAATATTTGTATTGCGTCTGAACATGAAAAAATTGTAAGGGGTTGTATTTAGGACACGACCGCATATTTTCGACATAGAACTACGCAATTATATTATGCAATCCACTTGTTTACCACTTCGAATAATATTTTAGAATGCATCGAAATTTTTGGTAATATATTATTTGATGAACATCCTTTTCAGTTTGATATGATGCCTAGGACTACCAAAATATGTGAACGAAAGAAATTGTCAAACGTATTGTATTTTGCATTCGCTCTGAAAAACTAGAAGTGGGTTATATCTTTGACATAACCGCCAAGTGGACGTAAAACTAACGTTGACTGCGCATATAAATCTCAGACATTTCATCTCTTAGACATACCACTTCGTTTAGCCGGAAAAGAATTATTAACGCTCAAAGGGGGCATCGATTCCTCCTCGGAAATACCCAGCGCAAAATCGTATTAATTCAACATGCACAAAATGTTATGGCTGCGGTATGATATTGAATATAATGCAAAGTGTCCGGATCAAAAAGCGTCTGGATTCAAATACATTACTGTATACTTACTTCGATGTTATTCATTTCTCTCTCAGGCTAAGCTACGAACATAATAAAAGGGGTGGGATTAACATTTCATACTGTTATGGTTTATAATATGAAGCTTCCTTTGCTTTCGTTCATTTGTACCTCTACTCTCGCACCGTGAGGATTCGTTTCATCGGGACCAAGCAGACAGCTCGTAAATCTACCGGTGGTAAAGCAGCTCACAAAAGCGCATCAGCTGCAGGAAGTGTGAAGAAGCCACATCGCTACCGACCGGGAACCATCTCTTTACGTGAAATTCGCCGCTATTAGAAGTCGACCGAATTGCTGATCCGCAAGCTACCTTTGCAGAGTTTGGTTCGTGGAACTTCAAAACTGACTTGCGCTTCCAAAGTTTTCCGCCGTTATGGCACTGCAGGAGGCAAGCGATACATATTTAGTCGGCCTGTTCGAAGGACATCCAGCTGGCCCATAGTATCCGAGGAGAGCGTGCTTAACGGCCGCGCTTCCGCTTTCGTCATTATTATCTTAGTACCTTGGCATACAATCAACGGCCCTTTTCAGGGACACCGAATTCATGGATTAGAGTTAAGGTTAAGGTGAAGGTGGAAGCTAGCCATTGTAGTAGTATAGGTAAACCCTCGTGTAAAAATGGGGTAATAGTGTTTGTGAGAGAAGAGCAAAGCACACGTAAATAGATCAATTCACTTATCAGACTGTGTGGCGCTTCATTGACACGAGTCTTTGAATACATTTGAAAAAAAAACAAAAAAACAATTCAATACTAAAGAAAAATGTATGAACGATATGTTCCGATGAACAATTGCAAATATAAATATGTATAGAAGGTGCATTTGCATATGATTCTGATTATACGCGAGCGTAACATGAGCAAATTTATAACACATGCGAATTGGGGCACTTTTGGTATTAACAAGTTCTTCCGCATAGTAACTCGATGTTGATAATTCCTTAATATTTTCCTTCGCTGATCGTATAGTTTTCACATATTCACGTTGGAAAGCCTTAACCCTTCTCTTCGTTGGCCGAGGCATTTAGATTGAATTTAATACTTTTCCGTTTACTGTTTTTGAAAGCATAGGCAGCCGTGGCAGTGTTCCGAGCTCTGCAATACAATTTTCTTACCCAATGTTAAAGTTGCTAAAACTTACATTATAGACCCATTAAACGTAAAAATAATAATTGTATTGATATCAACACAATTTTATTCTATTGATTTTCATGACATGGGACGCTATGACTCCGGAATAACATTTTATTGAGTGGTTTTTATAGCTGTTTCGATGATGTTGTTTGGCATCAATGTCGAAGAAATAACGATGCTTCCACCAATACAAACAAAACCATTGCAGAAGATTGAAAAACGAAAATTTAACTTTCAGAGCACTTGCTCGAGTTTTCCGACGTTCTTCACTATACGGTGCGAAAGCAAATGAAAATTTAATATCTTGTGAGTAATCGATTAGAGTTTGGTTGATATTACTTGATGGGAAGTGTGCGAAAACGATCATCTTCTTCACACTGTTTCGCAAAATTATTGATTTTCGGGCGAGAGGTGAGGGAGGGAGATGAAAGAAATGAGCGCCATTGTGGCAGCCATTTATGGCTAGCTTCCACCTTCACCTTAAGAAAAGTTTTTGCAAACCGAACTGAAAGAAGCACTTAGCGAAAATGGTGGTATCGATGATAATTCGATACCGATGGGCGCCATTGACTATGGATACGAAATATATGAAAGTGGTTATTTCACCATATCTAAGAAATCACTTTAATGAAAGCTGCATTATAAAATTATTTGTGTACGAATGCCTCAATCGATAGTCGACTCTAATTTGCGCTGGGTATTTCCTCGGAGGACTCGATTCCTCCTTTGAGCATTAATAATCTCTTTCTGGCAAAACGAAGTTGTATGATAATCACATTATTCGAAAGATAGAATGAAGATGTTTTCTGCCAATTTCCTTCAACCTCCAAACATCTCTTTCTCCCGTTTGTCGTTTTTGCGTTTGCTAATCCTTTCTCACAACATCCATTTCTCGTTTGAGAAATTGTTGATTAAACATTGTTTGCCAGTGCGCGTAGAGCGGGAGTTCCTTAAGATCAATTGCACCTCTAATAAATTGCCGAAAGACGTGGTCTTACGTTGATCGCACTTGATTGAAAAATCCAAGACGAAATGTATTTGGTCGCAGCATCATATGAGTAGAAAGCAAACAATCGCTCAAAAATTACATGATTTTCGCGATGTGAAACATTTTCCTTTTTTCATGTTATGCATCCAATATTGGATACGAAAATTTTCTACTGATGGGGAAAAATAGTATTCAGAAGCTTTCCTGCTAATTGCGATTGATTAAAAAATCACAAAACCAAATGTATTTGGTTGCAGTGTTATATGGATAGAAAACATTAAAATAAAATTCTGGCAGATTATTTTTCAGCAACGATGATAGCAACGAGAGTTCCGCACGTGTATGTGTGTGTGTGTGTGGCGGCTGCTCGGATGTTTCTAGCGGATCCGTGGCATCACTCTCCTCCTGATGGATTCCCTTCTGGCCTGAGGTGCACGAACAGGCTTCACCACAACAGCGACAACATGCTCCAATCGCTGTTGAATTATAACTGAGTGGCTTTCCGAGCGGCGCTCGCTTATATACCGTTTGGTGATTTCAATAGCCTGTTTTGAAAGTAATTTTAAGGCTATTGAAACAAGTTTTTGGATGAAAAATTAACAAGTATATAACGTGTAGACATTTTATATTTTGAATGAAGTGTTTATCATACCATTTCGTTCAGTTGTTTAGGAGCTATTAACGCTCAAAATCTCGGTCTCCGGCGTAACGCTTCCGTTTTCAAAACTTTGATTTTACACCCCGGTATAGAAATGAAAGGCGTAGTCCTACGTCAACAATTGCACATCTTATGTTTACGTAGTTCTCGAATCGCGAAAGTGCATTCACCTCTGGTATCTGAAATGACGATTTTCCCAGGCTTCTAAGTTTAAAAGTACGTTTTGAGGAACCATATTCCGGTCTACACGACGACAAGCGAGTACAAAAGTACTCAACACCAAAAAATACCCTCGACTTGCATGTATTTGCAAAGCGGATTCCCCCAGGCACATTGATTTTGAAGTCCGTGTTAGGGAAACACAGCTCGGAGGGAACAAAAATATCCCCGACTTGCATGTATATTTGCAAAGCGAATTTCCCCAGGTACATCGATTTTGAAGTGTGTGTTGGGGAAACCGTAAATCGGGCCAATCCAAACTTGGCAGTTAGGGCGTTTAAATAAAGCTTGACATTTTACAGTTATTCAATTGTTCATCTCATGAAAAATAACATTTTAATTATTGTGATAGACGCGTAGAAATATTTCCTATAAACATTTAGAGATTAGCGAATTGTAATTTATAGCATATCAAACAAATCTTAGAGAATTTCTGATTCGATTGATATGCAAATCATGAGAATTCGTTCACAGTGAAAATAGTTATGAACGTTTACTTTATTTCATAAAAACGTGACCTGTTTTCTGATTTGACACCCTTCCTGAAAGACGTAGTTCTACGTCGAAAACTCCTGAGCAAAGGTTAAAGTCGAAACAGAGGTTAAAGTATATAGAGAAATCTTTCGCGTTTTTCAATAAGGGTGCCAAATCAGAAAACAGGGTCACGTTTTCATGAAATAAAGTTAACGTTAATAACTATTTTTTTGCCGCGAACGGATTTTGACGATTTACATACTAAACGAATCGGAATTGTCTCAAGATTTCTTTTTCATGCTATATACTACAATCCCCTGATGTGTAAACGGTTTAAATTGATGCAAACTAGAAGCATTTCCATGTTCCAATACATTTGGTTTGCTCATTTGTGAGCATCCCTACCCATACCGTCACTAACGAGCAACTAATCGGCGATCAACGAAGGGGAATGGTTTAAAGTCACCGTGAACAAAGAAAAGAAGAAGATTAAGAACGAAGAGGAATATTTTCCTAGAGCATAAATATTGGATCTCGCTGAGGCAAACTTTCAGTATCGTCCTAGATATGAAGCAATGAATATCGCTTGTTCTTCCTTGTTTTGCGTCATTACATGTCTTCGTTTCGGATTGAGCTGTGGACGCGACCAAACTACTTACTCGTTGATGTCTCTGACATTGCAAACATCACGTCAAACTGACGCCATTCCATTGAGGTTCGGAACTACACAATTGTGTGGGGGATCATCAAACTAGGCTATCATCGACTAACCAAGAAAATAATTGTTGAGGATTTGTATGTGTGATTTGGTTTCGCCTGACAGTAGCAAAGCTATCTCCCCCTAGGATGACAGCTAAGCTAATCGAGACCGGAAATATTAATAGAAAGGACTTCTGTTGGGTTCGCGTGTCAATCGCAAAACTCCCTCCAACAAGGATGACATTTGCGCTAATCTTGATCATAATGATGCAATGCAACTCTTTTCGAGGTTACTTAGATTAACAGACAGAATTTATTTCGTTTATTTAGTCACCAAGAAAGGGAATGTCATTCTAGAATTTTGTATGTGATTGAATTTCGCATGCCAGTAGCAAAACTTTCTCCACTAAGGATAACAGCTGCGATTATCTCGAGCATGAGAGAGTAATGCTACTTTTTTCGAGGCCAGTAATATCAACTGAAGCGTTTCTTTTGAGAATAGCGCAAAATGATGAGAAGTGTTGATATTCTACGTCGCTTAAAGCCACCAATGTATGGCTTTGTATGCATGCTATGTTGAAAGGTTGTTTGATGCTGGTTGGTTTCCGTTGTACGAACGATGTCTAGAGGTGCGATTCCACTGAGACAATACTAAATAATATGTAGCATGATATTCGATCTTCGCAAGTATTGCCATTGTTGTTGTTTCCATTCGGTGCCAAAGAAAAAATTATGTAGTTATGAGATGTGGAATTATGGTACTGGCGCAACAAGTATATAATCGCATATAGCCGAGTGTATGCCAATTGCGAAAAAGGCAACCGGAATGACATGAAAAAAAGTGCGATATGCGATCAGTTTGTGTATTGTTTTTCGAGGGCATAAATGAATCATCAATCAATTCGCGTCAACTGATTTATTTCTAAAATTTCACAGCATTCTAAAATAATATCCGAAACTATTACCAAGCGACTTGAATAAAATAATAGAGTAGTTCTACGTCAACAATGTGGTCGTGTCTTGAACACAACCTTCTATCATTTTTATTATTTTTTTTTAAACAAGATTAATGATTCTGTATACGTGAAAAAAATCAGTCGTAATTAAAATTGGGCATATGATAATGAAGATTGTCATCATATGTACAAGGTTCCAAAAAGATCGAAGAGGATAGGGGCAGCGGCTTTCTTATGATAATTTTGCTAGTTCTGAAAATAATCTTTGGTGTTGTCATTTGTTGAATTCTGAATAGTTTTTATTTTATTTCTACTCAGTTCCTTCTACTCCCCCTTTTTCTTTTTCGTCTTATTCTTCTTTTTCTTCTTCTTTTTTATTAGATCTTTGTACTTAAACGTTCGAACGTTCAAACGATTTTGTTTTGTATTGTAGTGGTTTTTTGCATTTCCAAATTAATAAAAATCGAATGAGAGCGGTGAATAAATTGGAAAAACCTAGCAAAATAATGCCTGAAATCCATCCAATAATTGAAAAAATATTAACGTTTGAAATCTATACATTTTTTTCACCCGAAACATTCAAATAGACTCCTTTGTTGGAAGGTTAGACATCCCTAGCATGTTTGGATACAAATAAAGTTGACTATATCCAAAGATTTATTGCGGTCCAAAAAAATCAGCCGCGTTCCGGAAATTTTCCAAATGTTTAATTTGATTGTTTAATCAGATTGAAATTCGTAAAATTTGTCGGATTTGTAGAAATTGTTGAATTTGCGAAATTTGTAGCATTTGTGGAATTTGTAGAATTTGTGGAATTTGTACAATTTGTAGAATTTGTAGAATTTGTAGAATTTGTTGAATTTGTGGAATTTGCGAAATTTGTAGCATTAGTGGATTTTGTAGAATTTGTGAAATTTGCAGAATTTGTAGAATTCGTTGGATTTGTAGAATTCGTTGAATTTGTAGAATTTGCAGAGTTTGTAGAATTTATAGAATTTGTAGAATTTGTTGAATTTGTAGAATTTGTGAAATTTGCAGAATTTGTAGAATTCGTTGGATTTGTAGAATTCGTTGAATTTGTAGAATTTGCAGAGTTTGTAGAATTTGTAGAGCCGATAGAATTTATAAAATTTGTAGAATTTGTTAATTTGTAGTATTCATTGAATTTGTAGAATTTGTAAAACTTGTAGAATTTATAGAATTTATAGAATTTGTGGAATTTGTAGAACTTGAAGAATTTATAGAATTTGTAAAATTTGTAAAATTTGTAAAATTTGTTAATTTGTTAATTTGTTAATTTGTTAATTTGTTAATTTGTTAATTTGTTAATTTGTTAATTTGTTAATTTGTTAATTTGTTAATTTGTTAATTTGTTAATTTGTTAATTTGTTAATTTGTTAATTTGTTAATTTGTTAATTTGTTAATTTGTTAATTTGTTAATTTGTTAATTTGTTAATTTGTTAATTTGTTAATTTGTTAATTTGTTAATTTGTTAATTTGTTAATTTGTTAATTTGTTAATTTGTTAATTTGTTAATTTGTTAATTTGTTAATTTGTTAATTTGTTAATTTGTTAATTTGTTAATTTGTTAATTTGTTAATTTGTTAATTTGTTAATTTGTTAATTTGTTAATTTGTTAATTTGTTAATTTGTTAATTTGTTAATTTGTTAATTTGTTAATTTGTTAATTTGTTAATTTGTTAATTTGTTAATTTGTTAATTTGTTAATTTGTTAATTTGTTAATTTGTTAATTTGTTAATTTGTTAATTTGTTAATTTGTTAATTTGTTAATTTGTTAATTTGTTAATTTGTTAATTTGTTAATTTGTTAATTTGTTAATTTGTTAATTTGTTAATTTGTTAATTTGTTAATTTGTTAATTTGTTAATTTGTTAATTTGTTAATTTGTTAATTTGTTAATTTGTTAATTTGTTAATTTGTTAATTTGTTAATTTGTTAATTTGTTAATTTGTTAATTTGTTAATTTGTTAATTTGTTAATTTGTTAATTTGTTAATTTGTTAATTTGTTAATTTGTTAATTTGTTAATTTGTTAATTTGTTAATTTGTTAATTTGTTAATTTGTTAATTTGTTAATTTGTTAATTTGTTAATTTGTTAATTTGTTAATTTGTTAATTTGTTAATTTGTTAATTTGTTAATTGGTTAATTTGTTAATTTGTTAATTTGTTAATTTGTTAATTTGTTAATTTGTTAATTTGTTAATTTGTTAATTTGTTAATTTGTTAATTTGTTAATTTGTTAATTTGTTAATTTGTTAATTTGTTAATTTGTTAATTTGTTAATTTGTTAATTTGTTAATTTGTTAATTTGTTAATTTGTTAATTTGTTAATTTGTTAATTTGTTAATTTGTTAATTTGTTAATTTGTTAATTTGTTAATTTGTTAATTTGTTAATTTGTTAATTTGTTAATTTGTTAATTTGTTAATTTGTTAATTTGTTAATTTGTTAATTTGTTAATTTGTTAATTTGTTAATTTGTTAATTTGTTAATTTGTTAATTTGTTAATTTGTTAATTTGTTAATTTGTTAATTTGTTAATTTGTTAATTTGTTAATTTGTTAATTTGTTAATTTGTTAATTTGTTAATTTGTTAATTTGTTAATTTGTTAATTTGTTAATTTGTTAATTTGTTAATTTGTTAATTTGTTAATTTGTTAATTTGTTAATTTGTTAATTTGTTAATTTGTTAATTTGTTAATTTGTTAATTTGTTAATTTGTTAATTTGTTAATTTGTTAATTTGTTAATTTGTTAATTTGTTAATTTGTTAATTTGTTAATTTGTTAATTTGTTAATTTGTTAATTTGTTAATTTGTTAATTTGTTAATTTGTTAATTTGTTAATTTGTTAATTTGTTAATTTGTTAATTTGTTAATTTGTTAATTTGTTAATTTGTTAATTTGTTAATTTGTTAATTTGTTAATTTGTTAATTTGTTAATTTGTTAATTTGTTAATTTGTTAATTTGTTAATTTGTTAATTTGTTAATTTGTTAATTTGTTAATTTGTTAATTTGTTAATTTGTTAATTTGTTAATTTGTTAATTTGTTTTTTGTTAATTTGTTAATTTGTTAATTTGTTAATTTGTTAATTTGTTAATTTGTTAATTTGTTAATTTGTTAATTTGTTAATTGGTTAATTTGTTAATTTGTTAATTTGTTTTTTGAATTTTCGAAATCATTTGTGTATAGCATTTTTAAGTTCAATTGCACTGAACCGATCCTAATAATAAAGACGAAGTTTGCGTACCATTCCTTTCCTAAATAGGTATAGGGATCCTAACATTATAGCAATACGAATAGGAAGGCGAAATACGACTCGACCTCGTTCTAGGACTAGAGTGAGAGAAGCCAATGCGTATTAACTTAGTTAAATCTTCAATTTCCACAAATCCTACCCAACTACCCGATGGTGACTGCTGCGGCTGCCACCGAATTTACGGTGCTAAATTCATGTTCACTTCACACATGTGAATCCACGATTTGGGGGAGTTGGAGTTTGGAATCATCCGCGGCACCGAAGCACCGACAGCCACCGTCGTCTTCGGTAGTGGAGTCGTCCGCAAAAAGTAATCTCATTAATTCCATTGTCTGCTCCGTTCAAGGCGTTGAATAAATCCCGGTTTGGTTTGGTTTGGTGCGGGCGCGGATCGGGTGGCCACCGAAACGTGAAGGCGAAGGTACAGAACTAATGGTTGGCGAAAACACGCACTTCTTTCGCCCTTTAATTTTGTGGGCGCATTCAGGAGCTTCAAAGTGTTCCTTCGGGGTCTACCGCAAAGCTAAATAGCTCTGCCAACGGCAACGGCACATGCAGATAAGAGCAGCTTGGGCCCCGGTGTAATTCCCCCCCGAATCTCGGGAAAGGGGCAAATATGCCTTCGGTGTGTATATATGCAGTATTGATTAAACAAATTCTTGGCTCAAGAGTTGGCCATAAAGGAGTTCTCCTTTAGTGGGTAGCGGGCCAGATGCGGAATTAAGTGCAGACAGCTAGTGGTAATGAGGGGTGAGTTATGTAAACGAAATTGCGTGATGAGGGACCAGTTTGTACAAAAAAAAAATCGTTTTTAAGCGATAAAATACCAAAATCGTTTGTCAAAAATTCATTCTTTCGTATTTCAGCCCTTTTTTTCACCTCCAACACGTGTTTTCGAAGACCTTAAAATTAAATTTGTGCTAATATCTGTTTTCATAACCCTCGGAATAAAACTTCAGAAGTGGCTCAACTGTTAACTCTTCATCTCGTATCCGTTCGCCTTCCAGCGCTCGGCATCCAGAAAGCGGAGAAAGGGTTAATCATATTACTAGCTTTTCTCCTGTTATATCCGCCCCGCCGTGAAGCTGGTGTCTGAGCTGCCGTTGTGCCGCTCCCAAGCCTCGCTCATAACACCAAACGGCGAAATGCCTGTCTGCACGAGAACGAGAACTCTCCACTTATTATGTATGTAAATTAGATGTAAATATCTTCCCATTACGACCCTATCCTTAGTCTGTTTCTACGTAGGAGCTCCACTCGTGGTTCTCTGATGGTTTCCTTATTTTGTCCAGTACCACCTCCCGAAAAGAGGGGGACGAATTTCGGTCTTAAAGTCAAATTAGAGCGGGATAATGTGGAGGTAAATTCACGTGCATCACTATCGTATGGTTAATGTTTCAAATAGTCACATGTAGTTAACTTATTGTCACGATCCCGACTCGCAAACTTTCAATTATTGGGTCAACATGGGTCATTTCCCAACACGCAACGACGAACCGACTGCACTTCTGTTGGAATAATCGACCGTTTCATCAAAGTGAGGAGTTGTTTGGAAATAGTTTGCCGACGCAAAACACCGAAAGGGTTCCCCACCCACACCAACTCTGGACTCCCAATGCACTCTCATGTGGGGCTCACTTAGTCGAACAAAAGGTAAGGTAATTGTTAATTATATGTGTTCAACAGTCGTACTCAACTGACCATCTGAACTTCCGTTCGAATAAAGGCAGCACTCGGAGAGGCAGTTTAAATGAATTGCATTCGTTTGGGAGGGCCGGAACCTTTGCCATCAGCAGCAAATGGACATTTCAACTTGTTGTTGTGAGCCATAAGGGTGGAAATAAAGCTATTAAATATTGCATGAGAAGATGTTATCCTTTGGGTGGAATGTTGCCCAACGAGTGGACCTTTTGATTGTGACAATCGTCAACAAATAGTTTCACGTCCCAAAACTCTGCAAACAAAACATTTTCCTTCAAATCACTTGAGAGTGCTTGAAGCATATTTAAATTTATCGATTTTCCATTGAAGATTATAAAAATAAAGAACGTGAATACAGGCTACAAGACGACGCCATAAGCGTATTAAAAACCACCACTTTTCAAAGCCACAGAATCTCTTCCCCTGTCGGCCTCCGCACACCCCGATCCCGGCAAAGGTTCGGTGGCCACAACCACACCGTCATCTTTGGATTTTTATGCACGCTGATGGTGTGTCTCAGGACTCAAGACGCTCTCGGCAGTCGGAGGGAAAATGAATTAACGAACAAAGCCTCGTTCCCTTGTTTTTACCCTGCGAAGCACCGCCACTCAACAGAAAACACTGAAAGCCAGGACATTCGCGATAATGAGTAAATGTGGAGAATGAAGCCCGGTTCCCTGCCTTCGTCGCGTCCCTAATTCTGCGGTAAAAGAAACATAACTTTCGGGAAGTGAGCGAGTTATAAAATAAACTTCTTCGACAAGTTCACCATCAACAGGCACACAGATACACTCTCTCGCGGGCGGCAGGAATTCTTCCACCCACCCACGCACACAGACTGCCAGACATACATACACACCAACGGATTTCCTGGACTCGGTTGGCAAGATAAGTTTTCGCGGCCGATGACCCTGAGAATCCGCACTACTACTGCGCTTCCGAAGATTGTACGATCTCTGGGCAAACTTTTGTCCCACACAAGGCTTCCCGGACGAGCCGTCGCTCCTGTGTGTGCTCATTATCCAACTTTTCCATGGGAATTCTGTACCGAGATGGTAAGTTACGAGTTTACGTGGCCCAGTTCTTTGTTCTCTTCTGTTTTTTTCTCCTTGCCGCCTTTGGAGACCCTCTCTCATACACATTCACATAATACCTACGCACAGAAGCGATGGTGGCAATGACGCGCCTTGTGTTGTGACGTCAGCAAGAAGCAGGGAGCGAGGGGGAGGGGGTAAATTAAAAATTAAAAACTCACAAGTTTTCGACAAGCTTTCGTCTCGAAGACGCGCACGCGAGACACTTCTGTGGGCACTGGAAAGTGTTTTGCTCTTTCCCGAGGGAGAGAGACAGAGTGTTCGCCGGCAGATGGGAAAATCGATACCGAAGTTTTGATTGTTATGCCGGCACCTAATTAAGGTCGATTGAGGTTTTAAAGTGAACGCGATTATTCAGAGACGTAATATTGCTCATTTGAATTGTACTGTTGAATATTTAATTCCAAATCATGGAATTATAACGGGCGAAAAGAATGAATATGGCAATATTTTGTAATTTTCCGTTCACTTTTTTGGACTCAACTGCCAGTAAATCAAGCAAGTACCAAATGCCAAGTGGGAGCGTCAATCAGAAAAATAGAAATTAAAAATGATTTAGATGGTTTATTCATTAGCTCTATATATGTAAGCTCAGCGTAGAAAATTAATTGTTCGATTAACAATTGCTTCTCGTGAACTATCAATGGCGGAAGTGATGTTGTGGACATTGAGTGTTCTCCTTCTATGTTCGCAAATTTAAGTGTCGTCGGGCATCGACATATTTCCTTTATTTTTTCCCTTTTTTCCCTTTTTTCCCTTTTTTCCCTTTTTTCCCTTTTTTCCCTTTTTTCCCTTTTTTCCAGTGTTTGGATTTCGATCAAAATCAAATGATACACAATGTGTCATGCAAGTAAACTCTCACGAACATATAACCAAATATGAGAGGATCATTCAGATACTTGTATGAATGTCAGCAATCACTTTTGTAACATTTAGTGATTAAACTAAGAGAGGAACGAAGACTGTTGTTTGCATATTCGAGTTGTATCAAACATGGCACACTATTTTCGAAGCCTGCATACAAGTTTGAACCGCATATATCGTCTCATTTTACTATAGCGAAACCCACTGCACAGACAAGTGTAAAGCAATAAATGATACAAGAAAAATTACGTCATCATTACGTCACCATTTGCGGAGAGCAGCGAAGTTTTTGCTTCTCACTGGAGCGGTGTTGCTAGTAAAACTATGCGGTCTAAATGAATATACACATTTCAAGGGATAGCGGCGTTAAAAATGGAAAATATAATCTGACTACCCTTCCCTTAGCCTCTATTGAGCTAAATAATCATATAGTTTGCACTCTCTGAGACTTAAAAATCAGGATCTGCTACATTAGCTGAATATGAATCTTTCGCTTTGCGTTGTCTGTATGATCCTGCTGTTTCATGATGCATGGAGAGGTCGGTATGCATATGTTAGAGGCAAAGAAGAAAATAAGCTTTCTGCACTGAAAGCGTATGTGATAGCTTTGCTTGCATGCTGGTGTGCAATGAAGTGCGAGCCGATGCAGAGTTGTCTCGTTCGCTTTTGTGTCGTGATTTGCAGCACATAACAATAATAGAATACCGCTGGGGGAAATGTTTCCTGAAAGATCATATTTGAACGAACGAAAGCGATTTTTTCAATGCGTGGATCATTTGGCAAACACTGCTTTTTTCCCTTCTTTTCTTTTCTTTTCTTTTCTTTTCTTTTCTTTTCTTTTCTTTTCTTTTCTTTTCTTTTCTTTTCTTTTCTTTTCTTTTCTTTTCTTTTCTTTTCTTTTCTTTTCTTTTCTTTTCTTTTCTTTTCTTTTCTTTTCTTTTCTTTTCTTTTCTTTTCTTTTCTTTTCTTTTCTTTTCTTTTCTTTTCTTTTCTTTTCTTTTCTTTTCTTTTCTTTTCTTTTCTTTTCTTTTCTTTTCTTTTCTTTTCTTTTCTTTTCTTTTCTTTTCTTTTCTTTTCTTTTCTTTTCTTTTCTTTTCTTTTCTTTTCTTTTCTTTTCTTTTCTTTTCTTTTCTTTTCTTTTCTTTTCTTTTCTTTTCTTTTCTTTTCTTTTCTTTTCTTTTCTTTTCTTTTCTTTTCTTTTCTTTTCTTTTCTTTTCTTTTCTTTTCTTTTCTTTTCTTTTCTTTTCTTTTCTTTTCTTTTCTTTTCTTTTCTTTTCTTTTCTTTTCTTTTCTTTTCTTTTCTTTTCTTTTCTTTTCTTTTCTTTTCTTTTCTTTTCTTTTCTTTTCTTTTCTTTTCTTTTCTTTTCTTTTCTTTTCTTTTCTTTTCTTTTCTTTTCTTTTCTTTTCTTTTCTTTTCTTTTCTTTTCTTTTCTTTTCTTTTCTTTTCTTTTCTTTTCTTTTCTTTTCTTTTCTTTTCTTTTCTTTTCTTTTCTTTTCTTTTCTTTTCTTTTCTTTTCTTTTCTTTTCTTTTCTTTTCTTTTCTTTTCTTTTCTTTTCTTTTCTTTTCTTTTCTTTTCTTTTCTTTTCTTTTCTTTTCTTTTCTTTTCTTTTCTTTTCTTTTCTTTTCTTTTCTTTTCTTTTCTTTTCTTTTCTTTTCTTTTCTTTTCTTTTCTTTTCTTTTCTTTTCTTTTCTTTTCTTTTCTTTTCTTTTCTTTTCTTTTCTCATGCATATTCTCCTCATCGGAAAGTTGAAACACATGGGATTTCCGGATTCAATTACGAATTGGATTTTCTCGTACTTGTGTGACAGAACCGCATATGCCGCTCTCAACTTGATCGCGTGTCCTGAACATCACATCTGGAGTACCGCAAAGCAGCGATGACTTTTATCTGCTGCTTTCCTCATCCAAACTCTCATTCGTCGATGACCTAGAACTCTACCGCACCATCGAGTCTCCTTCAGATTGTGATGTGGCAAATATCATTACTATGTTGGCATGGCGTAGCGACAACGGAATGCGAGTGAACAGAAATAAATTCAAACGTGTATCGTTCATCTACGACCTTGGAGTCATAATCCACTCCAAACACAGATTCGGTAAGCACGTGGCCGCTACGACTGCCAAAGCTTTCTCCGTATTGGACTTCATACAACGCCACATAGATGAGTTTACAGACATACATGAACTGAAAATACTTAACTATTCGCTAGTGCGTAGTACGCCACTTTTCTCACGTTATATCGATGCTCACGTTATATCGATTGGAACGATACAACCAACCATCCGCCGTATCCGGACAGATGCCAGCTTATAGGAAATATATATTCGACATTCTCAGAGGTACAAAAATTTTGGAAAAGTGGCGATTTATTCCTCAACATAGTCTCCTTTTAGCTCGATACACTTGACCCAGCGATGCTCCAATTTCTGGAGAATACAGTGGGTAGGGAAGCAGTTTATAGTGCAATTCAACCAATTTGGGTCCATTTTTCTAAAATCCGCGAACACGCCCGCTTCCACACACGGTCAAAACAAAACTACGAGACCGTTTACGGGAATGTACTACACGATAAGTAATCTCTCTTGCGATACGAACACCATCGGACGATGAGGCTTAGTACTTATCGGACCGCCCTCGTATGTACTGTGCTGAATTACTCGCGCAGATCTCGTTCTAAATTCCTCCTGGACGATTTCTGAACTCTCCGCAGTGCCATACCATAGAACGAACTATGGCGATTCTTGCCTTCGTTCAATTTTATTTGTCACGAGTACGATTTTGAGCTGACGAAAAACGTATTTGAAACTAAAATCAGGAGTTTATCATAGTTATAAGCAAATTAAAGTCTATGCGAATAGTTGAAGACGATGTAAATAAATAAATAAATAAATAAATAAATAGATAAATAAATAAATAAATAAATAAATAAATAACTAAATAAATAGAATAAAAAAAACTACTACTCGGACACGGAAGGCCTCGACTGACTCTTCCGTATAAAAATGTCCATTCTGGCGAAGTAGTTCTTCATCATTTCACCGGTTAAATGGTTCCGACCAAAGGCGCGAGGAGATGACACCATCTTGCTATCCTTGCTGAAGAGGAAAATTCAGTTTTTGCGGATAGCGGATACGAAGTAGTTCTCGAACGTACGTCGTTGATGTAGATATTGATTAGCAAAAGCTCCAGAACGCGTCCCTACGGTATATCAGTGTTGTTGTCGAAACCGCGGGATTTTTTTGAGTTGATCACGGTATATGCACTAGGATTACAAAGGTACGGAAAAATTTACTCTGTCATTGAATCTGAAAAGTCCCAGTATCCATCTGATCTTAGTGTCCCAACAACTAGAATGTGCGGAACACTATCGGCATTACGGAATTTCAGGCCTGGAAGCTGTCCAAAATGTATCTTCAAGTACGTTTTGTCATCTATCCGCATGCATGCATTCGTACTTCGTCAAAACTTTGTTGTACAACCTTCGAGCGCGTCTTTTGGCCACCAGATTTCGCTTCAACATCCTGTTTGGATACTTGCAGGCAAGAAAAATACGATAATCTTCTATCATACGTATTTTCTGTTTGTTTGTATGTGTTCTACCATGTTCTAATGTTCATCAGGCTATGTTCAGAATATGCTGTTCGTATTCGTGTCACACACCACACATTGCATTTTTGAGGGAAGGGAGCGGTTTGCAAAGGACTAAGGAAAGAGATGGACATTTAAATTTGGAATTGAGGAAACTTGCTCAAGCTTCGCGCTTTGATCGTGAACAGTCGTTATCCGAGAGTCCCGAGTTTGCCTTAATTGTTTTCGATAGACCCATTCCAGCGTGACGTACAATGTTTTGACTCACAGGTTTTTCCTCGTTTTCATGTATAAATCACACGATTTCCAAACAGTAAACGATATCAAAGTAAAATTGAGAATATTTCCTACAAGAATCTTCAGTTGTCTTTTTGCGGTTTCCGACTTTTGAACATTAATGTTGTATTTTCAGTTCCGTTCAAAACATACAAATAAACTTTGTTCTATGATTTGTGAATAAAAGATGAACATTGATTCCTGTATATTCAGTTTTTCAAAAACATGCAAGAACATTGCAAAAATCGGCATTCATTCTGTGACGTTACAAGGCGTTCTGTACGAAAAAAAAGCAGTCTCCACAAAGCGTTGTCACGTCACATAATCAATAAGTTTGCATTAAAAAATGAAATTATTTTAGAAGAAATGCATGAAAAATGAGTTCAATGTTCTTTTAGATTCTGAAACATTATAAATTGAATCTATCTGTTACCTATAGTGCACCAGATGCCGTTATTTGAGAAAAGACAAGGTGGCCCTAAACTGACCCCCGTTTACTGACATTGAGCTTTTGGTAGGAAAGCGCTGACTGATTTGGATTGACAGTTACAGAATAAGAAAATAAAAATATATACGGTTCGTTTTCGCATGTTCACTCTGTCCAACTTCTATAAGACCACCCTGATTCTATTTCGTTGCAACACAAAAAGGTAGAATTTCAACAAGATACATTCATGCATTGTGGACTGTTTAGAATAAAGTATATTTAACGTCAATTCCGTCCAAAAGTGTTGTTAGTTTATTTATTGTGCTTAAATATGATAATTTCATCTGTCCAGTTTCTCTAGGACCACTTCAAAATGCATAAGTATTATCAATATTGTATGGTATTATCAGTATTGTATGGTCCCCCTACATAACTTCACACGAAGACAGAATTGAATCTGTACAAAAACAATTTTTATTATTTGCACTTCGTGAACTAGGCTGGTCTTCATACCATCTCCCTCCATATGAGGCACGTTGCATGCTAATCAATATGAAAAGCTTTTTTTTTCCCTTGTTGGGTGTGAACCACTGCGTCCATTAGTTTGAGCTATTGTGGTATGCCCCATTTTTTGTACTACGCTTCAAGCTTATCTACTGCTTATTGATGAAGTAGTAGACTGAAAGCTATAGCGAGATAGGTGCCAATCAGGAATAATCTGTTTGATAAAATTTATAGTCCTGATCGGCGACACAGACCAAACTTCCTTGGGCTCCAGAATAGCCTTATCAAGGTGTTGAAGTATGCGTCTTGTTAGTGCTCCGCATTTGCAGAGCAAATGTTCCGAGGTTTCGCTTTCGGCATTACAAAAGCGACAAATATCATCTTGCACTAAACCTATGTTTTTGAGATGGTATTTACTCGGACAGTGTCTTGTTATAAGACCAGTGAATGTGCTGAAGTCTTTCTTATTAAGACTCAGCAATTGTTGAGTAATTTTAATACTCGGCGTGATAATTTTTTTTGACTGGTTGAGTTGTACAGCCATCCAGTTGGCCATTACTTCCCGGTCTTCCCATTTCTTCAGCTCACTCTTCAACACACATTCAGAAATTCCACAGAATGGTTCTGGACCAGTGAAGGGTGAGCTTGAGCCGCGTCTTGCGAGTTCATCTGCTTGTTCATTTCCCTCTATACCGCAATGGCCAGGAATCCAGTATAGTTGTACCGAACTTCTCTGACACAATTGTCGTAAGAGGCAAATGCATTCCCAGACAATTTTTGAATAGCACTTGAAAGCATTGAGGGCTTTAAGTGCTGCTTGACTGTCTGAGAAGATGCAAATGTTAGCATGTCTATAATTTCTTTTAAGGCAGACATTTATACATTCTATTATTGCAGCTACTTCTGCCTGGAAAACTGTTGGCCAGTTCCCCATAGCTACAGAAATTTTTATTCTGGGACCATACACTCCAGCACCTGTTCTGTTACCCATTTTCGACCCATCGGTATAGAACAGGATTGAACCATTACGAACATCGGGACCACCCTCATCCCATACTGAACGGGAAAGTTCGATCACTCTGTATGGAATGTCATAATTGATCCTTGGTTCCATCCAATCGCTGTTCATCTCTGAGGTTGGTCCAACGGGTAAGAGATTCAGGATGCTCAAGTGACCAGTTTTGTTCCCGTCTAATATTTTTTATATCTTTTTAGCTTTAGAGCGCTTCTATTAACCTCCAGCTGAACATGTTGACCCAAAGGTAAGTGAAGGATAGCCTCCAATGCCTTTGAGGGTGTGCTTCGCATTGCTCCTGTTACAGCAACGCATGCCAGTCGTTGGAGTTTGTTTAGCTTTTTTGTAGCTACAGTCTCCTTAGTCTTTGACCACCATACTAATGAGGCATAGGTTATCCTAGGCCGCACAATTGCTGTATAGACCCACATAACCATTTTTGGTTTAAGGCCCCATGTTCTGCCTATCATTTTAGAACATGTCCATAGGGCAATGTTGGCCTTACTGATAATTGCATCTAAGTGCGCGTTCCAGTTTAGTTTAGCGTCTAGGATTACGCCTAGATATTTCACTGAAACGCTGAATTTTATTACCTCTCCTCCAAGATTTAGAGTCTGCAGATGCAGTTTCTTCGTTTTGGTGAAAGGAACAATTGTTGTTTTTGAGGGATTTATGCTCAGACCTTCTTTGATACACCATGATTGTGTAAGGTTTAAGGCCATCTGCATCTTGCTCGATATCACATCGTCGAATTTGCCACGAACCATTATGACTAAATCATCAGCAAAACCCACGGTTTCGAAACCATTCGCCTCCAAACTAATCAGAAGGTCGTCAACCACCAGTGACCAAAGTAGAGGTGATAGAACCCCTCCTTGTGGGCAACCTTTCGTTGCAATCACAGATGTCGACCACCCACCCAGCTCCGAGGTGATTTGTCTATTTGTGAGCATGCCTTTGATCCATTCGACTATGCAGTCATCGAAATGTCTTCTTCTCATAGCCTGTGCCATTGATACATAAGAAGTATTGTCGAAAGCCCCTTCGATATCAAGAAACGCACATAATGCAGTTTCTTTTGACGAAAGAGATTTTTCAATTTTAGTCACAAGTGTGTGTAACGCTGTGACTGTGGATTTGCCTGATTGATAGGCAAACTGGTACTTAGATAAAGGGCATTTGGACATGAATACAGACTTTATGTATTCATATAATACTTTTTCCATAGTTTTCAGCAGTATTGATGATAAACTAATTGGTCTGAATGATTTTGGGAGTGATTTATCACGTTTCCCAGCTTTTGGAATGAAGACCACTTTAACGAGTCTCCATGTGGAAGGAATGTGCTCTAGTATCAGACTTGCCTTAAAAATCTCGATTAAAGATGGAATCAGCTTAGATTCTCCTTTTTGAATCAGGGCTGGAAAAATTCCATCTACACCTGCGGATTTGTATGGTTGACAGGATCTCACCGCGCTTTCTACTCTGTCCTTCGTGAAAACCATTCCAGCAACTATCTTTGCGACATCCTTTGCACTTTGAAAATACCTTTGAGAGCATTTCATGTCGCGGTTGTAGCTAGGACTGGTATCAGAATGAACCGATGTAGATCCCGGGAAGTGAGTTTTCATCAGTAAGTCTAATACTTCTGAGGGAGATTTTGTGAACGAACCGTCGTCCTTTTTGAGGGAACCTAGCCCGTTCGAGTGGTCTTTTGCAAGAGTCTTGCTTAGTCTTGCAACGATTGGGGTACTTTCAATGCTTTCGCAGTTATTTACCCAAGATTTTCGTTTAGATCGTCTTAGTTCTCTGTTATATTCGGTTAGGGCGCTCCTATATTGAGACCAATCCGAATTAATTTTAGCTCTGTTGAACAGCTTCCGCGCTGTTTTACGTAGCCGCTCGAGCCTTTTGTTCCACCATGGAACGTTTCTTGTCGAAGAAACTCTGTGGACAATTACTGTTGTAGACTGAAACTATCGTATCATTTAATTCTTTTGAAGTTGATTCGAGCTGTTGAATCGACCTTATTCTTGAGTTTAGAGTTTCTGACTCGAGTTCAAGTGAATATCGTTCCCAGTTGGTTTTTCTTGGATCACGATATTCTCTCTGTACTGTCAAGCCACCATCCCATTCGAAGATAATGTGTCTGTGATCAGACAAAGACGCCTCTTCCGAAACGTGCCAGTTGTGTATTTTCGAAGAAATTACCGGACTGCACAGTGTTAGGTCCAGGACTTCTTGTCTGATAGCGTTTATAAACGTTGGTTCATTGCCTATATTGGCAATGTCAATGTTGTTTGAAGAGAGAAATTCTAAAAGACAGTCACCTCGACTGTTTATGTCAGTACTACCCCACAAAGTGTGATGAGCGTTGGCATCACAGCCGATGATGAAGTCTTTTTTGATTTCTCTGCAATAATTTACGAACGCCGCAACCTCTTGGGGAGGTGCCTCAGGTACGTCACCAGGGAAATAAGCCGACGCAATTATTATGTCGGATCTTCCCTTGGCGGTTGGTATCTCAACTCTGATCGCGACGATGTCCCTTTGAATGAACTCTGTTATAGGAAAGCAATTAATATTTGCTTTTACTAGAACAGCAGTTCTTGGGGAGTCATGCTTGTCGTCGTAGAATACCTTTCATTAACCAGTATGAATACCAAGTATTCTTCCTTTGTGGACCCAAGGCTCTTGGATTAAAGCTAAATCCATAGCGTCTTCAATAAACCTCCTAGACAGCACGCTAGACGCTGCTTTAGCGTGATGGAGATTTATTTGCAGAACCTTAGTGTTCTGCGTTATTTTCGACCGCTCGTTTTGTTCATTTGGATGTGGATTATTCATAGAAGTCCCACGAGTCTCGCGGTAAAGAAGGTCCACTGCATCAGTGACCGGCTTAATGCAGCAAGGGCAGACGATACTGTGGAGGGTGCCCTGGTGCTCCACAGGCTCCGTTAACGGCAAGGTTCGAAACCCCCCTACCATTCATCCCTCGGCACGGGTCGCTTCACACCTTGGTTTAGGGGTTATCCATTACTTCCTTTCCATAATAACCATGGATAACAGCTATTACCACCATCCTCCTTTTCTGGGGCTTTAGACCCACTGCTCTGGTTTCTCAATAATTTCAGGTTATTATTCGGACATGCAATTATTGAGATCCGTCATTCGCAGGCGGAGTTTGCTGAAAATCTTAAAAAACGTCGGAACTCTGCCCTGATTCTATTTATTATTGACATCATATCACAACGAGTGTACTCAGAAGAAATATTAGGAAACCTATATTTTTACGCACCGATTAGGCACCTGAGAAACCCTAACATGTCCTACATAGATTACCGAAGAACGAACTATGCCAAATATGGTCCTATTAATCGTATGGTGAGCCTCTGTAACGAACACAGTGAAATAATTGATGTAACCATGTCAAGGACAATACTCAAAGACTATTTGAATAGCATAAGATGAAGTTCAATTTGTTTCCGACATTGCAAACTTGAGCACTTCAATCGTGGTGTACCGTTTTCCCTCATTGTAGATTCTGCGTACAAAGATCCCCCAAAGATTTTCAACAGGATTCAAGTATGGAGAGCGAGCCAACCAGTCCAAAAAAATGGTTTTTGGTTTTTAATCTTGCTGGTATGAATAGAAGCATTGTTTTGCGAGAATGTGAATTTTTGTGACGATATCCACACAAAAACGGTAGGAGAGAGAATTCCAGATGTCCAGAAAGCTATTTTGAGCTTTCCGGTTGCGCAGAATCCTGCCCAAACCATGCACGAGCCTCCACCAAAATTCCTGGTTGAAAAATACTGTTTCTTCTTCCGTAAATCACACCAGTACCCGTTGAAACCATCAGGACCATCCAAATTGAACTTGTTTTCGTCAGTGAAGATAACCTATACATTGAAGAACTCCTTGTTGTGGTATATAGCAAAATGTATTCTTTTGGAAACATTTTTTTGTCACAATATATCATGTCCCACTGTCGGTTCATGTGAGCTTTGGCAAAACTCAGACGTCTTCTCAGGTGAGATGGTGTAAGATGAGGAGTTTTAACCTTGTAAACCCTCTTTATGTGAGGATTTTTTTTTTACCAAAATTTGCTGAATTGTCACCCGAGCAGTTAAATAGTTGAAATATTGCTTTATTAGCACATGCGATTGTGAGGTATTCGTTCTAGCTATTTCCCGCTTATGCCGGTCAGAGAGCTTCGATTTACGTGGAGCTCTCTTCTTCTTACCGTATCCTCGAGGATTCGCCAAATAATTGAGCACTGCTTGATTGGATCGTCCAATCCGAAGAGAAATTTCTCTGATACCAACATTTTTCTGGTGAAATGCATCGATTTGCCTCTCTTCTCTCTCCGTGAGAACTTTTCCTTTTGGCATTTTCCTGATTTAATTGATCAAAACAACTAAAACAACGGAAAATGTAACTGGTCTTATAGAAACTTGACAGTTGAAAATACGAAAACATTCGTTTACGCTCAGCACTTACACACACACATATGAAAATCAAGCAGTGTATGGTAGTCACCAATACCTACACACTAGAATATAAATTGAAGTATTGTTTGTTTACAATGCCACAAAGCAGCAAGATCATCACGTCACGTTCCCTTTGACGCTTGCCATCAATGGAACGCACATATCTGGTTCATCGAGTGGCGCTCACTACAGGGGGAACGCATTTTATTTTGCTATCAGAAACTTTTGAATAATCTTTGTAAGCAACCGTGTGCATGTGCGCGTACCTGTGCAAGGGCGTTTATGTTTGCGTGTAGAAGAGTACTTTGACTTTTATTTGACGTTGAATTTGATCGTTGAACGTTGACGTTTGCGTATGTATTTGTATCTGCATTTTATTTTTCTAACTCCACACGCGTTGCTCTAAGGCTAGGTTCTTACCACCTAAATATTATCTCCCACTCGCTTAAATCCTATCTGCTCACTATCAAACTTTATTCAGTTTTTTCATTATTCTTCGCGTACCCATGGTTTCATGCCAACGCTACCATTCACGATCGTATTGTGGAATTTCATGCCATTTCCGGTCTTTTAGATTCGTTATTAACGACCCGGAAGTCACCATCCTCGATTTGAAAATGCAACCAAAATCCAAATCATATGGGTTTTACATATTTTTTGTCATTTAATACTATTATCAGCAAACCGGAAATCGAAAAAATATTGTATTCTATATTCTGGAATCTACGTTCATCTATTGTTGACAAAACATAGAAGAAAGGGCATTTGTATGGTTTAAAGCGGAACCGAAATTAATCATTAAGTAAATTTGGCAAAATGTCGTCGAACGAAAAAGAGCGTAGTGAATTAATCCTGCGCACTCATTTCGAGAATCCGGAGTTGTCACGTCGGGACATCGGTAAGATGCTGGGCATCGTCCAATCCACGGTCAACAGAGTACTAAAACGATACTTCGAGAACCTAACCATCGACCGGAAGGTGAAGAACGGCAAAAATGGATGCTCCGTCAGTGAAAAAGATCACAAGCGCGTAGTTAAGCAGTTTAGACGTGATCCGAGAAGTTCGGTCCGGGATGTCGCCAATAAGCTGAATTTGTCAAGTTCATTCGTCCAGCGGACCAAGCAGCGGGAAGGCCTGCGTACATACAAGGTTCAGAAGGATCCTAACCGCGACGAAAGGCAAAACATGGTGGGGAAGACGCGAGCCCGGAAGCTGTACACCGAAATGCTGACGAAACTGCATTGCCTGGTAATGGACGACGAAACCTACGTCAAAGCGGACTTTCGTCAGCTGCCGGGCCTGTTGTTCTTCTCTGCAGAGGACAAATTCAGCGTTCCGGAAATCAAGCAGAAACTATCCAAGTTTGCCAAAAAGTACATGGTGTGGCAAGCGATCTGCTCTTGCGGAAAGCGGAGCGCCCCCTTCGTGTTGACCGGCACGGTAAACGGGCAGGTTTACCTTAAGGAGTGCCTACAGAAGCGCTTACTACCACTATTGAAGCAGCACGAGGGCCCGACCATCTTCTAGCCGGATCTCGCTTCGTGCCACTATTCAAAGGACGTGTTGGAGTGGTACGAAGCCAACGGGGTCACCTTCGTGCCAAAGGAAATGAACCCGCCTAACGCGCCGGAGCTTCGCCCAATAGAGAGATATTGGGCGATTATGAAGCAGGCCCTCCGGAAGAACCCAAAAGTTGTCAAATCGGATGCGGACTTCAAGAGAAAGTGGATTTCTGTTCAAAAAAAAAGGCAAAACATGGTACAACCTGACGTTGTACAGAACCTTATGGACGGGGTAAAGAGGAAGGTGCGAGCATACGGGCTTGGGCTCGAAGTATGAATAAAAAGAAATGCCATAAGTTGTTTAATAGTTTTTATTTTACTGTCTAAAATTTTCAAAAGGATCGGTCTACTGGGCGAATTTCTAGAGCGTTTTTTCTGTAATGCAATTTGATGTGACACACCCTTTATATCGGTTTGGCATGGAATGGCTGTATTATCATGTAGTTTTTTAAACTCGCCTCTCGCAAAGGTTGGTGCACAAAAATTAAATTCGTTCCAAAGAATTTATGTGATAACTAGTCCTTCAGATAGCGTTTTCAATTTTCTCCTAAAACTACATAACCTCATGGAATGAGTCTTAGGCATTTTCATGGAAATGAAACTAGAGAATGAATTTGCATTGTAACCCAATGCAGAAAAAAATGAATGAAAATTCAGAAAATTTATGATTCTGTAATAAGTTGACGTACATCTGATTCAAAATAATACAAATGGAATTCAGAGAATTGGCATAATAGAATTTAGATCTTACTGATAAACAATTCAGAACTCCTTAGCAAAAACACCAACCCACCGTTAAACACAGAGAGAAGCCCTTTCGGTGCTGATTGAACATAAGATTAAAATATCAAATACTCAGCGGAATTTCCAGCAGCCTCTCCCGCAGCCTCCCGGCTGGTCAAGTTTGCCGTCAATCCGGTCGTGGTTCGCTTCCGCTGGGGACCCTTCCTGACCGAACAGAAGGACTGTCCTCTTGTCCGAACTCGATTGTTTGGCGTAAAAATATCCAAAAGAGCGCACCCAAACCCGACAACCACACACAGGAGAGAAAAAACTCCGAAAATCCACAACTCGAGTGCCCTTTCGCCCTTAGCCGGACGGCGACAAGAATGGCAACGACGATGACAACGACGTGATTATTGCTCCCGGGCCATAATTGTCCTTCCGTTTCAGCAATTTTTATTCATACAATCGTACGGCACACCGCGTGGTGGGAGTTTTTTTTGTGACGTTGCAATCGTTGCTGACCGGCACCCGGTTCTTGTGGAGTGCTGTGGCCACCACATATTCACTGTGAAGAGGGTCCTTGACAGCGACGATAGATTTGGAGATCAGATACGTGGGTGGACCACATCGTGAGTGGACATCCTCTCAATTACCGGAATTGTCCCATCTGACCACACGCGGGTTCGGGCGCTCCCGTATTGCCAGGTCAGCAGAGGATAGATTCCTCTATTTTTTTTTGTTCTTCTTCGTGCGGCGGTTCTTGCTGCTTCAATGGCTCCCGGGAGTCGGGAGTCGGTTGCCCGGTCCGGAAGAACGTCTACGCCGCCGGAGAGGATCATTGCTTTTTAATTAAATGTTAAATGCTAATGGATGCCATATTTTACTCTAACGCACTTAACATTTAATTACCGGGAATTAAGAGATTTACTTTTCTCACTCTCGCTGGCACACATACACACACACACGCGTACAGACAAACAAAGGCGCACGCGATGGCCGCGCCGAGGCCGTGGCAGCTGTTTTTCCATTGTCCGAAAGAGCGGATATAATTTTCTTTTTTCGCCCCATTCGATTGAAGAAGTGTTTGGCGAAAGTCTGATTTTTGTAACGTTGGTGATTTATGGGAATTTTCCTGACGACTATAGGAAAGTGCTGTGCGCATTTGCTTAATTATTCGAGATCAGTTTATGGAACCAGCGTTAATTGCAGTTGTGTTTGCCAAACAAAGGTCCTCCAGAGTGCGATTTCAATCAGTAATCAAAGCGAATTATTTATACGTAATTAAGTATCATTGTCCAGCGTTGAATGGGAACAAAATAGACCTCCATCGCTTCCAATCACTGGCGGAGGATGATAACGAACCCGGGGGGTGAAATTTCACCGAAATAAACATTCACTTTTATTATTATTGCATTCTCATACCACATATGAGCATTAGGAATTTTCCTGTCCCACCACAAATCCACAGCAGATCCCACCCGGTGGCTGCTCGGGAGGGGGGAATTACACACAAATTTCATTTGCCAAACATGCTCTAGTTTATTGCCAAGGAGACCTCTTCCGGTCGAGACCCTTCAGAAGCTGCAATTTTCCTA
This sequence comes from Toxorhynchites rutilus septentrionalis, assembly GCF_029784135.1. NCBI lineage: Eukaryota > Metazoa > Arthropoda > Insecta > Diptera > Culicidae > Toxorhynchites > Toxorhynchites rutilus. Next base: position 182,313,380 of record NC_073744.1, on the reverse strand, counting down.
AGCCAGGGTTCTAAACTTTCTCCCCGTCGATTCTGTATATGAACATATAACAAGATGATGCTCCCCGATGGCAGGGAGAGTATTTTACGACTCCGCCGTGATGAAAAGCGAATGACGACTGCTTTAATTACCTGTCTTATGTATGTGTGTGTGTGTTTGTGTGTGCACCCAGAGAGCACACATAAAACTCCCACGTAGCTCAAAGCTGATAACCCGGCGCTGCACAGTGCTTTTATAATGAGAGCCAAACCAGAGGTACACGAAATTACCATCAGACTTCGCCGGATTTATGACTTGGATCATTTCCTAGGATGATTAGAGAGGGTGGGGACACGAGACACGGGGCTCACATTCAAATCAAACACCATTATGCATTACGCAAATTTTATTACCTTCTCCAGCTCTCAGCTTGACGAGTGATGATTTGTTGCGATCGTTGGTAGATTAACGACTGCGATGCAGGGAATGTACATTTGAAAATGACTTCCGGGGAAGAGGATTTGTGCAGCTTTAATACTCATAGAATCGTTATCGAGCGCCAAAGAAATATCAGGTTATTTGTCGACAAGATTGATCTTTTCACGGTAGTAACGTGTAATAGAGAATCTATCTCCCCATTATCGACACAAATTATAGCCAAACCAAAAAACAACCGATTTTTACCTGACCCCTTCCGATTTTTCTAAACCTAGAATATCAAGTGGCAGCTATGTCAAATTGTAATTATCAGATGATCAATTTTAATAACGACCTTATATGGATGTACCCATTGAATTAAGCTGTTCGATTAATACATGGTGTTCGACAAAGTCGCAGGAAATCCAACGCCATTTCTAATCTAAAACGTCCGCTTCTTTCTGGATAGCCCTCTACTTGCATCATTTTTATGTGACCTTAAAGGGTAGAACAGTCAAAATTTTGTCAAAGAAAAATGCGTGTTGCTTGATTTTTATTTTACTTTTGACGTAGGACTGCGTCTTCCATTTCTGTACCGGGATGTAAGCTCAAAGTTTCGAAGCCTTATTCTTTAGTCCGCAAAAATACCATAGTTAACTGGCAACGCCAAATGGAACGAAGATGAATTGGGCCGGTGGCTCCACTCGATTATCCCTAAGGTTAGCCTCAAACCATGGTTCAAAAGTCTGGACTTGAGTCGGGACTTTATTCGCACCTTCTCCCGACTCATGTCCAATCACTGTTCGTTAGATGCGCTACTCTTTCGTATTAATCTTGCCGACAACAATCTTTGTGTTTGTGGCCAAGGTTACCACGACATCGAGCACGTTGTTTGGTCGTGCGAGCTGTATCTTGTCGCCAGATCGAATTTAGTAGTCACCCTTCGGGCCCGAGGAAGGCAGCCCATGGTGCCGGTGAGAGACGTGTTGGCTCGGTTAGACCTTGATTACATGTCCCAAATATATGTATTCCTTAAAGCTATCGATCTTCGTGTGTGATTGTCCTTATACCTTTAGTTTTTCCTTTTCCTTTTCCTTTGTGAGAGATCGGATCCCTTCTTAAGAATAAGATTAAGTGTAAATACATATTAGATATAAGATAGGTTTAAGATTGAGTGTGATGAGTGTGATTGAGAGTGTGAGTGTGATCATTGTCAACATATCCTCATATCCCCTCCTTTTCCTGAAGAAAATATGTCACCCTTCTAAACTCGAGTTGACCGCGAGTAATCGGTTTCCTATATTATTAACATTAGAATTAAGGAAAAATGTATATATACTAGTAACAATACAGTAAGGAGTTCGGCTCCTTTAAACCTATGTAACTGAGCCTGTAAAAATAAAAGATTTAAATAAAAAAAAAAAAAAAGTTTCGAAAACGAGAGCGTGGCGCTTGGAGTGCAAGGTTTTGAACGTTAATACCTCTTTGTCCCTCTTTCAATAGGATGGTCAAACTTATTCATTAGAGTTACTTGCTACGAAGAATGTAATCTATCACAATGTATGAATTGACCTAAATTGGGATTTGTTTAATCAATAATTTATTCAACACTAGTTTAATCAATAATTTATTCAATAGACATAAATGATAGCTTTAGGCAGTGGCGATATATACCCATCCGAGGTGCGATTATTGCTAGTTGAAAAAACAGGAAGTGGGTTATATCTATGGTATAACCGCAAGGGTGACGTAGGACTATCGTTGATTTAGAGATAATTTGTATGAAGTTGAATCTGAATTCATTCTGAATGAATGAATATTTGGAGAACTTCGAAAACGAGAGCGTTACGTTGGAGGCACAAGGTTTTATGCATCCAATATTGGATACGGAAATATCCTACTGATGGGGAAGAATAATCTTCAGAAGCTATCCTGTTGATTGCGATTGATTGAAAAATCACAAAACCTAATGTATTTGGTCACAGTGTTACATGGATAGAAAACATTAAAATAAACTCTTTCATATGAATGTAATTTTAAATTCCCAGAGGAACTGGCAGATTATTTTCAGTAACGATTATATATTTCCACATTTTCCTCGATACTGGAAGCCCACCAGTGGTTAATGCTAACTCGATAACCATCTGTTAATAGCACTTTATTGAAACATATTTGGTCACAGTGTTACATGGATAGAAAACATTCAAATAAACTCTTTCACATGAATGTATTTTTAAATTCCTAGAGGAACTGGCAGGTTATTTTCCGGATCTTTCTCGATCCAAACGGAAAGAATTCCGTGCGTGTATGTGTGTGTGTAGCGGCTGCTTCGAGATCTTCCCGGGGGAACCGTTTGTAGCATCACTCTCCTCCTGATGGATTCCCTTCTGGCCTAAGGTGCACAAACAGGCTCTTGGAAACACCGTTCATCCGCGCTTTCATGATAAATGAAGAGCTTCACCACAACAGCGACAACATGCTCCAATCGCTGTTCAATTAGAACTGAGTGGATTTCCGAGCGGCGCTCGCTTATATACCGATTGGTGATTTCAATAGCCTATTTTGAAAGCAAATTTAAGACTATTGAAACAAGTTTTTGGATCAGAAAGTAACAAGTATAGAACGCGTAGACATTTTATCTTTCGAATGAAGTGTTTATCATACCATTTCGTTCAGTTGTTTAGGAGCTATTAACACTCAAAATCTCGGTCTCCGGCGTAACGCTTTCGTTTTCGATACTTTGATTTTACACCCCGGTATAGAAATGAAAGACGTAGTCCTACGTCAAAAAAAAACACAAATGATTATGAGGTCAACTTTTCGGTTATAACATAGGTATAACCCACCCATATTTTTTTTTTTTTTTGTTATCGTCGATTTTCGTTGACGAAGAACAACTGACTTCAGTAGGGCATCGTGCCTTTTGATCACGGTCGCCATGTGGTAGAATTAGCATTCTCGCAACTAAAATATATTGTTTATTGTTTATTGGCCCGAAAATGACCTGTGCAAAATTTCAGCTCAATCGGATATGATTTAGGGGTGTCTCAAAGCACTCAAAGTTTTGAATTTTTGGCCGCTCAGGCTAAGTCCCAAAAGGTTGATTGTCGGACAATTTTTTTTCGAGACAACACCAGATCATTTTTAATTTCCAAATTTCCTTTTTTCCTTGGGAGATTTTCGAGGATCAAAAAGTTAAAACATTGAGAGCTTTGAGGCACCCCTAAATCATGTCCGATCGGGCTGAAATTTTGCACAGGTTACTTTTTTGGGTGAATAAACAAAATGTGCATGGTCGGTTCTTTAAATTTGTCAATTTTTCTTCCACACCTTCATTGCCTCTCAGGCTAATTCCAAAAAGGTCGATTTTCGGCCAAAAATTCAATTTTCCAAACTTCCATCAATTAAACCCCCGCTATTCGTTATTCGCTATTCGCTAGGAAAAGGAAAAGGAAAAGGAAAAGGAAAAGGAAAGGGAAAAGGAAAAGGAAAGGAAAAGGAAAAGGAAAAGGAAAAGGAAAAGGAAAAGGAAAAGGAAAAGGAAAAGGAAAAGGAAAAGGAAAAGGAAAAGGAAAAGGAAAAGGAAAAGGAAAAGGAAAAGGAAAAAGGAAAAGGAAAAGGAAAAGGAAAAGGAAAAGGAAAAGGAAAAAGGAAAAGGAAAAGGAAAAGGAAAAGGAAAAGGAAAAGGAAAAGGAAAAGGAAAAGGAAAAGGAAAAGGAAAAGGAAAAGGAAAAGGAAAAGGAAAAGGAAAAGGAAAAGGAAAAGGAAAAGGAAAAGGAAAAGGAAAAGGAAAAGGAAAAGGAAAAGGAAAAGGAAAAGGAAAAGGAAAAGGAAAAGGAAAAGGAAAAGGAAAAGGAAAAGGAAAAGGAAAAGGAAAAGGAAAAGGAAAAGGAAAAGGAAAAGGAAAAGGAAAAGGAAAAGGAAAAGGAAAGGACAAACAACAACAAGAAAATATAAGAAGAAGAATTAGAAGAATTAGAGGAATTAAAAGAAGAAAGAAAGAATATAGAAGAAATAGCCATGGGCAGGATGAAGTCAACACCAACACTGACGCTGTTGTGAGTGGTCGACTGCGGTGTATCTTTTGGCGTGAGTTACGTATTTCATTAAATAAAAAAAAAATCGAGGGGTTGTATCCGAGACACGACCGCTTAGGACATAGGACTACGCATTCTTTTTTTTTATTTTGTTGTTTATCATTTCGGACATTATTTGCGAATACGTCGAAATTCCATAAATAAATCTTTAGTGAAAAGTTCCGGGGACCCTGAAAAGTGTTAATGGCTTACGTGGTTTTGTAGAATCATTTCGAGAAGCAACGATTTTTTCTTGCCTTTGCGAGAACATAATTGGTCATATGTCACAATTTGTTTCTTTATATCAATGCACGCATTGCACTGAGTATTTAACGAGAGGCATCTCCCGTGCTTCGCCATTAAACAAGCATCAAACATGCGTCAGATGCATTTCAAGTGAAATATTTGCTAGCGTTCACAGCTAGCAAAACGAGCAGAATAAGCAACTTTTGTTGTTTCGGGTACAGAAAGATTCTGAGAATTTTCCTCAGAAGAGATGCAACACGTGTATGCCAGCAACAGTTTACTCACTATGCAAAGGTGGAGTTTACTTCCCAAATATTCTCTTTTCGGTATCCCTCTTCGTTGTTTCTATTCTAGCGGCTGCATAAGTTGCCCGTTATTGACAGCTTTGTTCGGGAAAGCACACAAATGGACAGAACAAATGTATGGGTAAAGGGGAATGCTTCCAATTTTCATCAATTTAAACCATATACAGACCATGGGGACCATGCAAGTCTCTCAATTTTCTTGCGAGTACCCGAATTCTTTCGGAAATATTGAGAGCCCGCAATTTCAACATCGTAACGCTGCAGGAGGTGTGCTGGAAAGGTTCGATGGTGCGATCGTTCCATGGTGGATATACCATCTATCAGAGCTGCGGCAACACACACGAGCTGGGTACAGCTTTCATCGTGATGGGGGAGATGCAAAAACGGGTGATTGGTTGGTGGCCGATCAATGAAAGAATGTGCAGATTGAGGATGAGAGCCAACTTCTTCAATATCTGCATTATCAACGTCCACAGCCCCCATCTAGCTAGCACCGATGACGATAACGAAGAATTCTACGCGCAGCTAGAGCGTGAATACTGCTCGCTGCCCAAAACACGACATCAAAATCGTCATCGGTGATTTGAACGCTCAGGTCGGCCAGGAGGAGGAATTCAGAACGGTAATTGGTAGGTTCAGCGCCCATCAGCGAACCAACGTAAACGGCCTAAGACTTATCGACTTCGCTGCCTCCAAGAACATGGCCATACGTAGCACCTTCTTCCAGCACAGCCTCCAATACCGTTACACCTGGAGATCACCACAGCAAACAGAAACACAAATTGACCACGTTTTGATCGACGGTCGGCACTTCTCGGATATCATCGACGTCAGAACCTATCGTGGCGCTAACATCGGGGAAAAAAGCGCCGCCTGGAAGAGAAAGAGTGTGAGGAGATGGAGCTGCTTTATCGTTCTCGAGAATCGCGGAAGTTCTTCAAGAAACTAAACGCCTCGCACAAAGGCTTTGTGCCGCGGGCCGAAATGTGCAGAAACAAGGAAGGAGGCATCTTGACGAACGAACGCGAGGTGATCGAAAGGTGGAGGCAGCACTACGATGAACACCTGAACAGCGCGCAGACAGGAGACCTAGACGGCGTTGAGGAGGACTACACCGGTGCAATGAACAACGACGACGTACCACCCCCGACGATGGGTGAAGTTAAGGAGGCCATTAATCAGCTCAAGAACCACAAAGCAGCTGGTAAGGATGGCCTCGTAGCGGAGCACTTCATAGGAGGTCCGAGAAAACTTGTAGAGTGTATGCACCGGTTGATAGTCAAGATCTGGGACACAGACCAGCTACCGGAGGAGTGGAAGGACGGGGTAATCTGCCCCATCTATAAAAAAGGCGACAAGTTGGATTGTGGGAACTATCGTGCCATCACAATCCTGAATGGTGCCTACAAAATTTTGTCTCAGATCCTCTTCCGCCGCCTATCGCCAATAGTAAGTAGATTTGTGGGAAGTTATCAGGCCGGATTCATGCCCGGTTGCTCGACGATGGACCAGATTTTTACACTGCGGCAGATCCTCCAAAAGTGCCGCGAGTATCAGGTCCCTACACATCACATCTTCGTCGACTTCAAGGCCGCATATGATACAATCGACCGACGACAGCTATGGAGGATCATGGACGAACACGGCTTTCCCCGAAAGCTGACAAGACTGATTCAGGCAACGATGAACGGTGTGCGGTGCAGTGTGCGGATCTCAGGTGAGCTGTCGGAATCATTTGAGACTCACAGGGGACTTCGACAAGGCGATGGAATCTCCTGTCTGCTCTTCAACGTGGCGCTGGAAGGTGTTATGCGGAGAGCGGGCTTCAACATGCGGGGCACGATTTTCAACAAGTCTAGTCAGCTTATCTGCTTCGCCGACGACGTGGACATAATCGGAAGAACACATGCGACGGTAGCCGACTTGTATACCCGACTGAAACACGAAGCAGGGCTGAATGGGCTTGGGATCAATGCGTCTAAGTCTAAATACATGCTAGCTGGAGGGACTGATCGCAACAGAGTTCTTCTTGGTAGTAGTGTTGTGATCGACGGCGACGAGCTCGAGGTGGTAGAGGAATTTGTCTACCTTGGCTCGTTGATAACAACTGACAACAACAACAGCCGTGAAATTCGAAGACGCATTGTCAATGGAAGTCGTGCCTACTATGGGCACCGCAAATCCTTGAGGTCCAACAAACTCCGACCCCGTACGAAGTGTACCATGTACAAATCCCTAATTCGACCGGTTGTTCTCTATGGGCACGAAGCATGAACGATGCTTGAAGAGGACTCACAAGCGCTTGGAGTTTTCGAACGCCGAGTGCTCAGAACAATATACGGTGGTGTACAGGAAAGCGGAGTATGGAGAAGGAGAATGAACCACGAACTGGCGCAACTCTACGGCGAACCCAGCATTCAGAAAGTCGCCAAGGCTGGACGAGTGCGATGGGCAGGGCATGTTGCAAGATTTCCGGACAGCAGCCCTGCAAAGATGGTGTTCGCATCGAATCCGGTAGGAACAAGAAGGAGAGGAGCCCAGCAAGCGAGGTGGTTGGACCAGGTGGAGCAGGACTTGGCAAGAATCGGTGCAGCCGGGAGTTGGAGAACTGCAGCCATGGATCGGGACTATTGGCGAAAAATTGTGAAGAAGATCTAATCTCTCAATGGGATGTAGTATCATTATAAATAAATAAATAAACAGACCATGGGGTTGTAATGTATAGCATATCAAACAAATCTTAGAAAATTTCCGATTCGATTGGTATGCAAATCGTTAGAATCCGTTCGCAGCAAATATAGTTATTAACGTTAATTTTATTTCATAAAAACGTGACCTGTTTTCTGATTTGGCACCCTTAATGTAGGACGTGGTCCTAGACATGTAACCATTTTATGAAATATTTTCAATGCCAATAACTATAATTGCTGCAAACGGATTTTGATAATTTGCGTACTTATCGAATCTGAAATGCTCTAAGATTATTAAAATTATTATGATTATTGAACATTTATGTCGATTCCTTCGCGTGACGTCTATAACGAACAATTACTGTAGTGACGAAGCACAGAAGAAGGTCACGGTAGTCAAATGTGTTACGTTTCCGCCTATTCATTTTATTCTCAGGATCTTTCATTGATCTTTAAAAGTTCCAAGCCTGCATAATTGAAAAAAAAAGAATGAAGGCATAAGTTTTATAGAATCACTGTAAATTATTTGCTTGCTCGCAATGCAAATGCAGTGCTTGCTTCACGGAGCGTATAAAAGGTGTTATTTGCTATTTGTTGTTTGTTGCACTGTCTCGATTCTGACAGCGAGCAATCAACAACTATTCTTAATGCTAAGAGAGAGGGTTTGATTATCCAGATGGTTGCGTACTTGCTGACCGATTAAGCGATTAATCCGAGGACAACCCATTTACAACCTTCTGAATAGCTATAACAGGTGATAACAGAACATGCTAATGTCACACACACAGTGATTCTGCTCGATAAAATAACTTCGGAGGCTCCATAGTGTGTTGTGAATGGAAGATGTCGCACATATTTCAATACACCGAATCTGATAAAAATAAACTTCAACACAATCCTTTTCCCTTTATTTTTTAGCTTCTTACTTGGATTAAAACGGCACAGTTAAGTGTTGGAATATCCTATGTATACTGGACTAAGCATTTGCGACATATAAAGAAATCTCAGGTAATCACATATATTTTATCACAAACCCATATTTATAACTAACCATAATGATACATCAGGAAACAATAGGAAGAATAATGCGGATGAAGTGTACTACGATCTGGTCCCATCGACTTGTAAATTAATGAAAGATGGATATATATTTCTTCCAAAAAAGCGTCATATTTGATGTAGAGATATGTGTTTTACGCGATGTCATATATTTTTTCTATATATTCACAATGAAAAATATTTTGTACCAACGTTTCTTTACCGAAGTCTGATACGGTTGACTTAAAACCCAGCCTCGGATGCCTTGTTGACAGCGTCCATAAACAATAGCTCCGTAATTGAAACATTGATGGATGCATGACACCGTTAATTCATATCCGTACACTGAACAACTCCTCAGTGTTACAATTTATTCTTTTTTTCTCACACCTTACAGCATGCAATCCGATATGTTTTTGTTTGAATTCGAAAAAAAATCCCGCAAGTTTTATCAATAAAATAATGTTGTTCCATACATATTCCACTATATCCTCAATCCTGGCGATTGATAAACTTGAATCGTTCATGTAACTTCATTCTAATTAATTTCCAGGAGGAGCATCTATTTGTTCGACATTTTTGATAAGCTTTCTGAATTAAAATACGGCAAAAATTATGACTTTTTATTTTGTTTTTTCCTCGAATTCAATTTGTGAGGAAAAAAAATAAACAGAAAAACGGGTTTGAATCAACAAAACCTATAAATTTGAAATTGTCAATTGATCAACGGCAAGAGCTTTTGGAATTGCCCAGTGAGAGCGGTATACCAAGCAACTGTCTAAATCGAATTTGTATAGATGTGAGCAAAACTGTTATTGGAAATAAAAAATGGGATTATTGATCATTTTGATTCAACAACAGAAAAACTGAAATGAACTGAACTAAAACTGAAATATCCCTACAATTTAACAAAATCCTGTTACGCTGTGAACGCTGTATCAGTTTTGATTATCATGAATCATTTTCTGAGTGCGACTAATATTCTAACAAATTAATAAATTACAACCCAAAGGCAGATAAGCTAGAATATGTCGAATCTAAATATTATATTTATCACGATTCAGTTGTAATCTCCGCCTCTGAGCGTTCATTCGGGGGAGTGATTCCTAAAATTTCCCTGATTAGCTCATCAGTCCGAATGATTAGGCATCACAAACATTTCTTTTTACGAGTGGGCTTATTATGTAATTAGGAGGAGACCCTTCGCAATCAACTCTCTCTCTCTCTCCTCTCTGTCTCTCCCCCGAGATACAATCTCAACCGGCCAGAACCCAGAGACACATCTTTATTGCCGTTGTACGTACATACATTCCTACGGTCTATTAGATTTGTTATTTACGACCACTCGCCAAAATGTCCGATAATTTTTATGACTTTCTCCATCAGCCCTCGCTCGTCAAGAGGTTTTTCGAGAAGAATAATTTCCCTCAGATTTGCTGCTGCTGCTACTGATGATCAGATCCTTTCATCGCTCCGGTTATCATCGGATAAATAATCACTTTGGTAATTAGAGAAAGTTTTTTTTTGTCGTCGTCGCTGGCTTCTATTGGTGCTCCTCGTCGATTGTCTCCTTCGGATTGGTATCCATGGGAGAGGAAACGGGATGCTCCTCTCCATCGGCAAAATTTATTGGATTTTCAGATTATTGCTCGGTGCTTGGGCTGGGGGAAGGAACGAGACCTAGACGAGGCAGCGGGTCCTCCCGAAAAACTTTACATCATTTTAATTAGCTCTCCTCGCCGGAAGAGTCCGCTCGGTGCTCCCGGTCGAAGGGGGATGTCACCCTGGCGACATCTCGCTCGAACGCCCCCGAAAGCAGCTACCGCTTTCCCTCTAACTCTGGTGTTGTTCCCCGAATCTGGTACGGTGTCGCCATAGGTATAAAACCGGAAAATTTTGCCAGCTTTTCCGGGGAACGCCTGTGGGGGTTTCGTCCACTGTGTGTATGCATGAAATTAAACGAGAAACCATTCCGGCCACACAAAATATATATATTCGTCCATGGCGTCGTGCAATTGAATGCCTCCCGGAAAAGTGTTTGGACGGTAACGAGCTGAGCGGTGGTGGCCCAACAGAAAAGCGTATTCCGAAGACGACTGAGTGCGGCATTTTTGGCTCCGTCACACAGGCGGAAATTTTGATGGTGCCATTTTCACTTCCAAAACAGTGCGCTAGAGTGCGAGAAAGGGGTGGAGGAGGAAATGCTAGTTTTTCCAGATTTCGGTACTTGTCTCGTGCGAACAAGGTGAATTGATTGAGGAGGAGGAGAAGGGATACTATCTGGGACTCAGGAAAAACAAAACTGTCATCGTGTCGAGTCCGGTGCAGGTGAATGACAGGGAGAGCTCGTTTCGGTTTGGCTTTTACGGTGCGGTGCACTGGTCGGTATGTGTTGGCCTCCCAGGCCATGACTTTGGGGTTGACAGGGCTTACGGGACCGTTGAAAAGTTGCAGCTATTTGGAGCAGTGATTTCGGGGCTCGAATTGGGACAGTATGCTGGGACACGAGCGCCGGGTTTGTTGTACCGGTTGATATGTGATTTTGTGACAAGCAATGCGTTCCGGACAAGGTGTTGATTTCTTGACGGACAGATTTACGTTTGAATTTGTGAAAGGCAAGGAGTTGTGTTTCACCCACCTCAAAAAAATCAGCTGATTTTGACGTGGTACGACTACCCATCTTGGCGCTCGCTGTCGCCACCATGTATAGCGTGGAGTGAATCTGTGGCGTTATTTCTTTTGGACACGTTTTTGACGGTTTCGGTGGACCTTGAATGTACAAGAGTTGGAAGAAATTTCTTCGCGTTTCGCTTGGTTGTACTCAATCGAATTTTTCTTTCTCTTCAACACCTTTTACTCTAGCTTTCTCCAAATTCTTAGTTATTTGGCCTGGAACGGTTGCTAGCTAGCTGTGAAGAGGGTAAATTTTCCTCTATCAGCTTCCATTACGTATAATTCATGGAAAATAAGGTTTTTTTTTCCCAAAATATATATTTTATTAAGGCACATGTGGCGTTAGCCTGACGGGGCCGGGAGTCCAATATTTTGACAATTTTTGTCTTACAACTATGTTAGTAATATGTAACCGATTACTCGCGGTTGGCTCGAGGTTAGTATTACAAGTGTTCTCATAATTGGTATGTTGCAGTCTTCGATGCTCTGTGTGCCCGACACGGGATACTTCCTATTGGGATGCAGCTGACCATTAATCAGCAACGCCCCCCCTAGTCTGTACCCCATATCTAGCGTGGTGCGTCTTTCTCGACTCGAGGAATCCAGGATAGAATGGTCATGTATGTATTGCCGCGACTAAGTAAAAGTTTATCGATCGGATAGGAGGGATATGAAACGGGGACACAACGAAGGAAACATCATTAAACGTTGACATCGGCGTTTCTGAGGAACAGGTATAGATGAAGCAGAAGATCAGGGTCACGGCTACCTAAGATATCCCGGACGGGGATATCCGATTGTCTGCCTTGTGCTCTCAGTGCTATAGAGAGCTGAGAGCGAGCAGCATGGAACCGGATACACGACCAGACAACATGCTCGATGTCGTGGTAGCCATCGCCACAATCACAAAGATTGTTTGCTGCGAGCCCAATGCGATAGAGATGCGCGTTTAGGTTGTAGTAATTGGACATAAGCCGAGATATCACGCGAATGAAATCACGACCTACATTCAATCCCTTGAACCATGCACTCGTCGAGACCTTAGGGATAATCGTGTGTAACCAACGACCGAACTCATCACCACTCCACATGCGCTGCCAACATACGAGCGTATACTGAAAAATTTATTATAGGCAATTTGCCTTTCAAAAAGTGTGCCTTCTGAAGCGCCCACCTTAGCTAGCGAGTCCGCTTTCTCATTCCCCGGAATCGAGCAATGAGAGGGAACCCATGCTAAGGTAATCTTGAATAAATTTTCGACCAAAACACTCAATAGTTGTCTTATTCTTGTTAGGAAATAAGATGAGCGTTTATCAACTTTCATTGAGCGGATTGCCTCTATTGAGCTGAGACTGTCTGAAAAAATAAAATAGTGGTCGATGGGCAATGTTTCAATGATCCCTAATGCGTAATATATCGCACCCAGTTCAGCGACATACACGGAACAAGGATCTTTGAGTTTGAAAGAGGCACTGGAATTTTCATTGAAGATGCCGAAGCCAGTGGACCCGTTTATGAATGAACCGTCAGTAAAGAACATTTTATCAGATCTAACTTTCCCATATTCTGCCGAAAATATCGGCGGAATAGAATCGGAGCGTAGGTGATCTGGGATTCCATGGATTTTTTGTCGCATGGACAGATCAAAAATGACAGAGGAATTGCAGAGGTATGGGAAGCAAACTTGGTTGGAGATGCCTGGTGAAGGGTGCACGTCGTGGGTAAGGTACTCATGGTATAAAGACATAAAACTTGACTGAGGAGTCAGTTGGAGTAGATTTTCGAAGTTATCAATCACCAATGGATTCGTGATCTTGCAACGGATGAGAAATCTGTAGGATAATTCTGTGAACCGAAGAGTAAGCGGGGGTACTCCTGCCAAAACTTCGAGACTCATCGTATGTGTCGAATGCAAACACCCCATGGCTTTACGCAAGCAACGATATTGTATTCTCTCCAGCTTGAGAATATGAATCCTGGCAGCTGATCGGAAGCAAAAACTGCCATATTCTAACACTGACAATATCGTTGTTTTGTACAACTGGATGAGGTCTCCTGGATGGGCACCCCACCATGTTCCGGTAATTGTTTGGAGAAAATTGATTCTTTGCTGGCATTTCTGTTGCAAATACGCAATGTGTATTCCCCAGGTACATTTAGAGTCAAAATATACTCCAAGGTATTTGAAAAACATAGAGTGTTGGATCGTTTTGCCGGATAGGTGAAGCTGGAATTGGGCGGGTTCGTGCTTCCTAGAAAAAACGACCATTTCAGTTTTCTCCGTAGAGAATTCGATACCCAGCTTGAGGGCCCACGTGAACAGATTGTTCAGGGTATCTTGCAACGACTTTTGCAGAACGACGGGATTAGTACCCGTGATGGAAATAACTCCATCGTCTGCAAGTTGTCTCAGCGTGCAGTCTCTAGTTAGACAATCATCCATATCATTGACGTAAAAACTGTACAAGAGGGGGCTTAGGCAGGAGCCTTGTGGTAGGCCCATAAAACTGTAACGAGAAGATTTCGAGCTGCCATGAGAGAAAATCATGTGCTTTCTGACAAATAAGGTTGCGTTTCTTTACATCAAACTTATCTTCCACAAATCCTAGAATGAACTATACTATATCGGTTTGGGATGGAAGGACTGAATTATAACATATAACTCGAAATTGCTTCTCTAGTGCAGAGGGCAGAGAACAGTAATTATATGAGAAGCGTTCAATGGTTTCTTATATAACGCACGCTTTAAGAACACAATAACATCGATGAATTCTGTAACAGCGGAACTGAACAATATGCACAAAAAGGTTGTCGAAGAGTTGAAGACGGAGATAAAAGACAGCTTGATCGCCGAACTGCGACTGGAGATACAAGGAGGCTTCAATAAACTTTCTCCGGCGCTTTTATCACCCTTACCGCATCGTTTTCAATTTGGCAATCGATCATCGCCAAAGAGAGCCCGCGACGAAGACCTCGAACGACTCGAACAGCCAACGAAAATATTCCGTGGTACAGGTTCGATGGCAAACGGGGCATCTATTGCTGCCTCCGTAAGGACAGAGAGTAGACTTTGGAAGTACCTGTCTAAAATTTCACCCGAAGTCTCGGATGCGGATGTCCAGAACCTCGCCAAGGAATGTTTGCAGACGGATGACGTAGTGATAAAATCACTTATCCCCAGGGGCCGACCGTTGAACACGTTAACGTTTGTGTCGTTTAAGGTGGGTATCAACCCAAACTTAAAAACCAAGGCAATGGACCCCTCTACGCAGGGGATCGAATTTCGCGAATTTGAGGACAATGTTTCCAACTCACGGCATTTTTGGAAACCAGCGCCGATAGCCGACACAGGAGCCTCGACGTCGACGTAACAACTCCGCCACCCCCAAACAGTACTGTTATCCAACTAGTGTCATCTACGCAGAGCTTGCACGTTGTCGATCAAATCATCTGCCCTTCCACTGCGGCGACATTATTCTCAAAACATTTGACACTTTATTATCAAAATGTTCGAGGCATGCGTACCAAAACTATCGAGTTCCGTAGGAAAACGACGAGTTGTGACTACGACATAATTGTTCTGACCGAGACGTGGTTGCGCCCAGACGTAGTAAACGCTGAGCTTGCATCAAACTACAGCATTTTTCGTTGTGACCGTAATGCTAACACAAGCACTCTACAACGCGGTGGTGGCGTTTTGGTCGCCGTTAAATCCGATATTCGGTGTTGTGCGTTTACGTTAACAAACTGTACTCATCTCGAACAAACGGTCGTTTCTATTAGTCTTCCCGGGACAACTATTTACGTCTGCGGAATTTATATTCGCCCGAGCTCTCGTCCTGATATTTATGAATCGCACGTAGCTGCTGTTCAAGAGATTTGCGACCTGTCCTCCGCAAACGACGTCATTGTTGTACTTGGCGACTATAATCTCCCACATCTATCATGGTGTTTCGACGACGACTGCAACAGTTACCTGCCAATCAACGCCTCTACCGAATCTGAAATTGCATTTGCAGAATCCATCCTCACATCCGGACTTCACCAAATCAACTCAGTTCGTAACGCAAACGGACGTCTTCTTGACCTGGCGTTTGTGAGTGAATCTACCTATGTAGAGCTCATTGATCCACCATCTTCGCTTTTAAAAATTGATCCTCACCATAACCCGTTTGTTCTCCGGCTTGAACTCGTGGCTGGAAATCAAAACCCTATCGGTGTCACGTAAACGTTTTTTCCGCGTTAGATCTTCGTGCAACAGGGATAGATTAAAACACCTTGAAACGCTCTACAATGAATGTCAAGAAAACGCGTTTCGAAGTTACAACAACCGCACCGAATCAAACTTGAATCGTGATCCAGCATCTTTCTGGTCCTACATTAGGCACCTGAAAAATACTACTCGAATTCCCTCAGGAATGACGCATGATGGAGCTACTGCGGACTCGCCCGAGAATATCGCTGACTTTTTCGCGGACTTTTTTAGTAGCGTGCACAATCGTGACACTCCCAGTTTATCAGCGGCTGGTCGAAACATTCCATCGTTTGACATAAACCTTCCGCTATTAACTTTCGCTCCAAATGACGTAGCTGCAGTTTTGAAAAACCTTGACGCTTCCAAGGGTGCCGGTACAGACTGTCTACCTCCAGCATTTCTAAAGGAATGTGCAGATGCATTGAAAACTCCTATCAGCACAATCTTCAATCGTTCCCTGAGCGAGCGTAGGTTTCCAGAGGTGTGGAAGATGGCATCGATCACTCCAATTCACAAGTCTGGTAGTGTTCACGCCATTGGTAACTACCGAGGAATCTCGATACTATGCTGCATTGCTAAAGTTTTTGAAGAACTCGTCCACCGGAGTCTCTTTAATGCGGTTCGTTCGTTCATAACTGATGCTCAACATGGTTTTGTGAAGAAATGTTCAACCGTTTCAAATCTGATGAGTTACATGAGCGTTCTGTCGGAAACTGTAGAAAGTCGCAGTCAGGTAGATGCTATCTATTTTGATTTCTCGAAAGCTTTTGATAAAGTCCCCCACGAACTGGCTATCGCGAAACTCAAACATATTGGACTTCCTGAATGGATAACTGAGTGGCTCAGATCGTATCTAACCGATAGAAAAGCTTTCGTGAGAGTTGGAAATGCTCGTTCCCGTACATATCTTATTTCATCCGGCGTCCCTCAAGGGAGCGTTCTTGGGCCCTTGATTTTCATTCTCTTCGTCAATGATCTCGCCAGCCGGCTGAGGTCTGGTAAGCTTTTCTACGCTGATGACCTAAAAATATTTAGGAAAATCTCTTCCATATTGGACTGCTATGCTCTACAAGCTGACGTGAATGAATTGGTTGCATGGTGTGCTGATAATGGCATGGAGTTGAACATCAGCAAGTGCAAGACAATCACATTTACAAGGCGCCAATCGTTTCTGTCCCATGACTACATAATCGGTTCTGCTGTTATCGATCGCGTTACCTCCATTCGAGATCTCGGGGTAATTCTCGACATCAAACTAAAGTTTACCGAACACATCAACAACGTCATCGCAAAAGGATACGCTGTTCTAGGGTTTATCCGGCGGAACACGCAGTCCTTCCGTGACCCGTACACGCTGAAGGCTCTGTACAGCTCAATGGTTCGAAGTGTCCTTGAATACGCAGCATGCGTGTGGGCTCCTTACCATACAACGCACATCATCAGGATCGAAAAAGCGCAACGCTGTTTTATTCGCTACGCCTTAAGACAACTGCCATGGAATGATCCCGCTCATCTTCCTGATTACGAAAGTCGCTGCATGCTTATTGACATAGAAACGCTTTCGGCGAGGCGGAAGAAAATTCAACGTCTGTTTGTCTTCGATTTACTGTCCGGAAACATCGACTGTGCGGAGTTAATCAGCGAGATACGATGTTACGCTCCCACCAGACAGCTATTGGCGATACGGCCGCATACTACATCGTACGGGCAAAACTGTCCTTTGTCCAGCTGCTTCCGTGCGTTTAATGAAGTTCAATGTCACTTCGATTTTAATGTATCTAAATGTGTTTTTAAACGTAGAATT
Source organism: Toxorhynchites rutilus septentrionalis (assembly GCF_029784135.1). NCBI lineage: Eukaryota > Metazoa > Arthropoda > Insecta > Diptera > Culicidae > Toxorhynchites > Toxorhynchites rutilus. The sequence goes on along the minus strand of NC_073744.1, from coordinate 182,295,897 downwards.
AGGAATATTAGGTAGTATTTAGGATTTGTCAGTCTGTGAGATGTTTTTTTTTAAATCTAAGACGAAGTGAAATAAATAAAATTAAAAATAAAACATATAGGAAAACGCTATGTAATTGGACAATAGGTAATAGGGTCACTATTATAAAAGACCTGTTTGGACTCTGCAAAGAATATGGTTCAAATGTAGAAGTAGCTTGTAGCATACAATACTGGTAATTGGTATGGAACCTGTATGGAACTACGTCAGTTATGCGTTTAATCTTTGATTTTTTGAGAACTTTTTTTTTCAAAATTACTCAAATGTTTAGGAACAAACAATGTTCGTTTACATGTTGAGCATACGAGTTATATTGTGTGGAAAGAAACATTTTATTATATGTTTTTTTTGTGTGTGTCATTTTAATGCACTTATCATTATTTCCAAACCTTAGCCCCTTTATGGTGATCATTGAATGAATTGTGACTAAATTTGTCAGCTATAAACAATAACACACAACACCTCGAGTTTATGTTGCATTTGTTACGGTTTTGTTTGGGTGATCCATTCTTATTGTATACTGTCTCTATTATTGAAACTCATTTTGCATAATTTTTCTTCGGTCTTCTATCGGATTAAGTTCCATTGACATAAATACTAAGGATACTCATTAGGGTGCCAATTAAAATTTCTCCTTTCACCCTTCTGAACTCGAATCGATTGCGAGTAATCGGTTTCCCGCCTTATTAACCTTAAAGTTAAGGAAATATGTTGATATAAACTAGTAAAACTAAAATGAAATTTAGAATGCTCGTAAAAACAGAACCGCTTCAGCTAAATCTTCCTTCATTGAGGCTCGAAGATTTGAATTCACAATTTTCCAAACCGGAAACATTATTTCTACGCTAACTTGAGTTAGTGGCATGACAGTAATCGTTCGTACGGTTCCCGGAATAAATCGCCACAGAAAACGACTGCAACAGAAACCACCGCTTATAAAATGTGTAGTAGGCTATAAATATTGTGGCGCGGTATTGTATTTCAAAACAAGAATTAACCGGGCAAACGTATCGCCCCAGGCAAACGTAACGCCCCGGGCAGACGTATACCGTCCGACGCTCGCTAGAGCTCGGTCGGACATTGCTAAAGGATCGTATCCTATGTTTCAAACTAACCGGGCAATCAGTGGATCCCAGGTTTGCGTGCGAGACACCGCCGCTTCCGACGGCGGGTCGGCGGTGGACTCGGATTGCGTCATCTTGGCGGCATGGGCCGCCTCGATTCCTTATCCTCGCCAAATGGGGACTTCGTCCCCATTACATTGTCCTCAGAATAAATTTCGAAAAACGAGAACAAGAGAATAAATTTATAATAGAAATGTGAGGCACATGATGTTTTTCCCGCGCCAAATATTTCTAGCCTACTACACTTTTTCTAAGCGGTTGTTTCTGTTGCAGTTGTTTACTGTGGCGATTTATTCCGGTCACCCGTTCGTACAACATCCACGATGACCACAGGACAAGCTGGAATCACTCCATGTACTGACAACTTGCACGATTGGTTATATTTTTCAATCTCTGACAAACAAGCTAGGATTTCACTTCACTTCACTTCATTCTCTTTTCCGAAGTTACCGTTCTGAATCATATTTCAGACAACATCATATTTCGGACACTTTGTTCTAATATCTTGAAATGTTTCATGCACTGATGATATAACTATAAATTTAATATCACAATTGCTTCTTTGGAGTGATCCCTTGGTTTCACTATCACTTTATTTTAGAAGAACATTTGAATTATCACATAGTAGGAAAAAAATCAACAGAACCACTCATTATCGTTTGTATTTGACGTTTGTTTTGCGTGAGCACGTAGAATTTACCCGTTAATAAATATTTAAATTTTTCTCCTTTTTTAAATTTTTGATGAAACAGTTCTCATCATCGTTAACAGATTACTGTGATTGCTTGGTAAGTGTTTCGCAGTTGACTTCCAAATATAATCAAGTGTAATGTAACTTTCGTCCATAAAATTACAAAATAAAGTGTCCGAAATTTGAATTCAATCTGTCCGAAATTTGATTTAGTGTCCGAAGTTTGATTCTTATTCGCTTCATTTGAAAAGCATTTTATTCGATGATTTAATTATGTTTTCAATCAAATAGGTACCAAAGTAGAAAGCTTGAAAGCATATTGAACTATTTTATTAAAAATATCTACCAAATAATGGCTATGCATAAATTTTAGACCTGTTTTCTGCATCATATGCCTTAAGCGTCCGAAATATGATTCGGAACGGTACGTCGTTTTGCTTTTTTTTTTTTTGTAATTAAGGTGAGCATCGAAAACTGTACTCTCTGATGAAGATGAAGACTCAGGTTTATCGCTGAAAGATTCGCCGACAGGTTCATCATCCTCCTTTATCAACCTTAATTGGCTCTTGTTAAGTAAAATTCTCCTCTTTGGATCGATGTAAATTGCTGCTAACAATATAGGATTAGCCAGAGGTGTACTTTCTTTTCTCTCCATGGACCGAACAACTCCATCTGCAATTGATCATTCTATCTTACTAAGGCGGAAAATCAGAACTCTTCATTTCAACAAAAACTTTCCGGGTGTCAATTATTCAAGCTGAAGTATTTTAGTCAGGTTGAACGATTGAAACAGGAGCTTCAGATCGATCGCTTTGTTCCACTCATTCTCGGTTAGGGAAGTATTCTCATTATCCAGATCATTGATCATCATCATTGAAATTGCTAAGGTTAGTCAGTCGCTGAATCGTGAGATATGTACACCTTCACGAGTACAGGCGAGTTACCTGACCGGAAAATCGCTTCTTTCCCTGCTCTTCTTTTGAAAATTGTATCCGTTTTCGGGGTTCTAGCAGCTATAGTAACTTGCCTCAAATTAAAAATCATGGTAGTAACAGAACGACCATTCAGTTCTTCACGAATCGTTAACTGTGTGAACGGCGGAAAATCTTGAACATATCGGCAACTTCATTTATTACGGAATCAAATTAATTTCAACGAATTCAAAACGGTTCTCAACGGATTTGCGCAAGTCAACTTTTTAGGGTTTGCTTTTTCGATCACCATGCAGCTGATGCTTTGGCTTTGAAGATACATTCCAAGTTTTCTTGACATTTCCCCGTTTGAAGTCATGAAAGCTGGTTGTGACGAAAATATCAGCGGGAAGCTGCGACCATATTCATAATGCTGTTCTTGAGTTCTTTCAACAGTCATGCTAACCGTTATCTTGTCGTAAGTAGAGAGCTGTGGTAGACCAACACATCCATAGCTCTGCTGTCAATACATAGTCACGTTACACTAGATATTTCATTCGATTTTTTTTTTGACGTAGGACTATGTCTTTGATTTCTATATAGGGGGGTCACTCTACGAAAAATGTAACGATTTATTGAGAGTTTTCAAACGCATATTACTCAAAATGGTTATTGCGACATATGTTGTATTATATATATTTAGACAGGAAATTATCCTGAATTATTTTTGCTTGAAACATGAACAGTGAATATAGTAAAAAAAGTTAACAATTTGACGATTTAATTGGCTATGTTTTCTTTCACTATCCACTTGCTTCCTCCCCGACGCAACGAGCAATCTTTTTGCCTAAATTCGGACGTTATCTCATAATGTAAGTTGATGCGTAAAATGAATTATTCTCCATTTACCGACAATAGGCATTAATTTTATATTATACATACAGTCCAATCAATTTGTGCTCGATTCATGTTTTTATCGTGTAGGTCTCACTACTAACAATTTATATATTGCTTCAGTGGTAATTATATATTTGAATTCAGGTTATTTGTTGTTCAAAGTTATTTTATTACTTTGAGCATTAGAGCATGAATCTTGATTCTTAATTGTTGTTACATAGTTATATCTATTTTGTCATTATACTTTTGTACCAAATTATCTTTCTCAATTCTTGAATTTGCCGGTTTTTTGTCTTTTTTGGTTCTTCAAAGTTTTTCTTTCTGCTCCATCCGTTCTTCCTGCTTTTTCAGCTTAGCTAATGTTTGGACTTCTTTTTCTTCCCGTTTCAACTCAATTTTCCTTACCTTTTCCTCATGTGTTTTTGACGCTTCCCCATTTAAATCAACTTCTTCGCAGGTTCTACTTCTTTATACAACATATCCCAGGACTCGCTTGGGGCCACTGCAGGAGTAACGTGAGGCTTACTTTTACCATGAGTTGATGAATTTCCAGGATACACGGCAACATAGGAAGGATTCAAGGTTTCTTCTGTTAGAAGTTCATCCAGTTGCACATTGTCCACATTGTCCACAACATCCCACATATTTATCTGTTGGTCTGAAGCTGAAAAACATGGGTATTATTTATAAAAGATTTCAAAATATTTTGGTGTGTTATACAAATCTACACTTTGCATCCATAAGAAGCCTGAAAACTCACATTGTAGTATCACCAATTTCAACTGTCCGAAATATAAATCGTAGGGAAAAAGTTCGATTAAAATTTCGGACACTTTGTTTTGTAATTTTTTGGACGAGAAATTACATTACACTTGATTATATTTTATAGTCAACTGCGAAACATTTACCAAGCAATCACAGTAAACGGTTAACGAGGATGAGAACTGATAAACACGGGACAAATTTAAATACAGGTCGGACTCGATTATATATAGTCGACCATTTTTTTTCAACAATTATTTTCAAATCCTACACATAATCGAATCTCAAGAAAACATTTTTTTCATTAATGTATGAATGTCAAACATTAATAGAAAAATAGCTTTTTTGTGATTCGATTATGTATTGGATTCCAAAATTAACGTTGAAATCGAAATTGCGATTATATATAATCGAGTCCGCCCTGTATTGATGAACGGGTAAAATCTACTTGTTCACGCTAAGAAAACGTCAAACACAAACGATAATGAGTAGTGTTGTCAGATTCTTACCGATCATGTTATATGATAGTGAAACTAAGAGGTTACTCAAAAGAAGCAATTGTGATATCAATTTTATAGTTGTATCATCAGTGCATTAAGCATTTCAAGATATAAGAACAAAGTGTCCGAAATATGATGTTTTCCGAAATATTATTTGGAACGGTACACCCTTTTGACGTCGCGTAAACGATCGCCACTCACTCTCGCAGATTGCTTTGATGATGACACCATTTGCGGACCGCGATGAAATTGTTTGGTAGAATCTGTTTGTCACAGTAAAGAGGTGGGTTTTTTTCTCTTTTTTCCCGCATATTTGGATACCCCTCATCGGTAGGTGTTATCCGAGATGGAAAATGAAAGGTGGGAAGATTTTTAAATCGGTGACGTCAGAGATTTTGTTCATGTATGTTACATTTCTTATAATAGTCCACTACATAAGAAAAGTGTTAAAAATAAGCAGAACTAGTTTTTCTCCTAAATCAATGCTAGCGTTCAAAATCATAAAGGCTCAACTGACATTTTATCAGAAACTGAAATTTCAGTATTATTGAGGTGTTCTAAACTTAATTTCAATTCAATTTTACTTCTTGTTAAGTCGACCAAAAACGTAAATGAATAAAGTCATAGTCAAAAAATCTTTTGTTCCTTTGTTGGATAAACATTTGACAGTGCATAGGAAAAATGGTTACAAGTTTTTTACATATGAAATGCACTTGAAAAACAAATTTAATTGACTCCATTAGACCTAGATTGAGACGAAAAGTTTTCCGCCTGCGTATTAGTTTTAGACGAATGAAGTTTTCAGCACCCTTATTGAGAAAAAAGTAATTACAATTGCTGACAAGAGATACACTCCCATGAAGTTGCTCTAAAATCCAAACGTAGTAGACATTAGAATACTATTTATGATATACTATTTATGAAATCAAAGAAAAAATTAAACATTTTAGTCTGTTTAGAAAATGCGAAAAATATTTTTTGGAAATATGTAATTAGTTTCTGTATATTCTCTTTCAACGTTATTCGTTGAAACATTCAATTTTGTACCATTGGAGTAACTGCTGGTATGCAATCAAAGTTTCACACAACCAAAACCCGTGAATTTTCCCACCTTCTATTCTTCATCCCGGGTGTTATCCAAAAAGGATGACACCCAAAAAAATAATTTGTCAAATTTCAGTCATAAAATAGTTTTCATTTTGGCATGAAAAAGTTCTAACTTTTTTTAAAGTGGTTGCGTTATAGACATCGAATCAATTGGATATCTGTTAAGAATGTCTTATTTTTTACGGTGAATCCCGCGAAATGGAGCATGTGGGAAACAGATCTGCTTATTCGCGGAATTCCTCCCTCTTGAAAAAAACTCTCCCATTTCGCCCGCTTCCGCCAAACTTGGGTGTGGGAATCGCTCTCATGGATGGGAAAATGTGAAAATAAACATTCTTTTTTTTTCCGCTGTCACTGATATGCAAACCATCGGAGGTTTTCGGGTACGGCTAAGGGTTGAGGTTAGCGAACGCGCATTCTTCTTTTTTTTTGTCGTACACCCTGATGTTTTGGGATTCTGCGGTTCACGTGTACCGCTTCGGGGCGCAACAACAGCAGAAGCTCGTTCGTTCGCTTGGAATCATTAATAAAATTATTTAAATGGGATAGATTTAAAAATGATTTGTCAGAATGAGAGTTGACAGTGAAATTAATTTTGGCAATTTTTGTCTTTTAGCCGGGATTGGATCTCTCATCGAGTTCTGGCTTGGAAGGAAAAACGACAAAGGGACGCTCGAAGAAATTTTCAAATTAATAGAGGATTACGGGTAAGCAGATTATTGCCTCAGACGTTCGATATTTTTTCGCAAGCAACAAAATTCGCGGAAGAGTTCTTGATATGTTTGACCGCGTGTCTGGAGGTAATTATTTCTGAAGCGCATTTCAGAAATACCGAAAAAAAAAGAAATAAATAATTACGCTGTTGAGGTTATGTGGCTATACGCTTCGGGCGAAGACTACGGCGTTCATTTAAGCAAATTACGTTCTATCACGATCGGATCCCATCCCCCCGCGAATGCCCATAACATACACATGTGTGGAAGGGAAGAAACCATCCGGTGGTTCTGGTGGGGCGAGCCGAGGCCGATGGGAGTCGGACTTTTCTCATTATTTTTCAGCTGTTTGATCGATACTTCGCGGGGTATATTTTATATTCGCCCCGATATGGGCACTAAATTATGAAACAACAGCTCCAGCTCGCTCGACACACGGCCCAATGGGGGGAGCACCGGGGGTTTTTATAGTGCAACTTTTGCCCATCGCGCTACAACTTGGGCGTGTATGCGGGTGGGGAGTACGTGCAGTCCTCAGATTTTCCGTATCCGTTAAAGCCTTCATTCAGCTGATAATTGATGGTAATTGAATACGGTGGGTGAATGAGTTCTCGCTGCAATGGACATGTGTGTGTATGTGTGGATCGTTAACAGATTATCGCTTGTCAGAAATCTTTGTGGACTAATCGTTAATGTGGAGATCTGCAGAAATTTAGAACTTCTACTCACGAAAAGGATATCTAATAAACTAGATAAGTTTTCTTCGGGAAACAATACAATGTTTATTAACGCACAAAAAATTGATCGTCTAATCAATTATTTCCCAATAAGAGTGAAGAAATTTGGGCCAGTTGTAAAGTAAAGGGCCATTTATACGTTGCTAGTAGCTGACTTGACAGTGAGCAGCTACTGAGCAGGTGAACTCGCTTGACAATTGGTTGACTCGCCTTGTCCGTTCACACAGTGTGAGCTGCTGGCGAGAAACTAGATACTACAGCCAGGTATGGGCGAAATCGCATCGAAATTCGTTCAACAACACTCACTCACAGATAAAACTCACCCTTCTATTCTCCGTGTATGCCTCACATTATTTGAGACAGAAAATAATAACCTATCATCTTCGCAAAGCTCATGCACGAATTCAACGGAAAAATACTGTCTCGATTCCGCTCATCTATTCTCAGGGAATTTTGCATTCTCTCATTTGCCTCTCGGAGTGACGTTAGATGGTGAGAGAATTAGATTGGAAACTTTTGCTTGAGCCAGCCAGTGTCTCTGTGATACAGTTTACATTCAATTATCGTACATGCAAAATCGTTTGTTTTTCACTCAAATAGCAATCATCGGAGCATCGATCGCGGCAGTAAAATACAGGCAGGTAATTGAAATCGAGTTGTTTCCTGTTCACTATTGTAATGAAATGTTTTTGTTTATAGTATGAAACGATCTAAGCCAACGCAAAAGACAGTATTAACCCAAGTTATTGGTGTGCGGGAAGGTAGATTCATTTGCATTGCCGATAACAAATGCATTTATGAGCAAAAAGTGTTGAATTATGGGAACTTCAAGCGGCATATTAAAAACAAACATCCAAGTGTTTATGATAGGTTGGGGTTGCTATCGTTTGAAGCTGTTGATTCTGATTCATCGACAGTCAACAAAAAAACCTAAAAAACTATTAGTGGAAACAGACAAAGGCAAACCGATATTGGGAACCATGCAACTGTTAACTGAAAGTCATATGTCATATAATTTTTTTGAAAAAGGTTCATACAAAACTCTTCTTGAGTCACAGTACGTAGCTGCAGGTCTTCACATTAACAGGAAGACAATCTCAGACTTGGTTGATAAAGCTGCTATTCTGATGCGTTTTTTTGTTAAGAAAGAAATGGAAACAAAATTAATAAGCCTCAAAATTGACAGCGCTTCACGTAAAAATCGCCAAATATTTGGTTTTAATGCGCAGTACTATCACAATGGCGAAATGTTATTTCGAAATCTTGGTGAGTTTAAACCGTCTGTAGACACTTCATCAAATTTTGAAAGCATTTTTTCTCAACTATTTCAACTTATTTTTCTCTGCAATTAATTTTTTTCAGCCCTAAAGGAAATGCATTGTCGACAGACGAAGGAAAATCTAACAGAAACATTAGAGTATGTGCTCAACCAATATGGTGTTGAATTGAACCAAATTTATTCTGTCGCCCACGATAATGGTAGCAATATGGTGGCGACAGTTGGATTGTTGAAGAAAATGTTAGAGAAACCTAATTTAAATAACTGCCCACCAATTAATTTGCTCCTTGCTAATGAAGAAGCTTGTGGCATTTTCGAGCATGCTGATGATACTTGTAATGACACGGATGACGACGACGACAACGAAGCTGTATCTAAGTATCAGTTTTGTACTCCATCCAATATTGCATTACCTGCAAACGATTTTTTTGATAAAACCCGAGAAGAGACACGATTTGTTGCACCAGGCGAAGAAAACGACGACTATGAATTCGAGGGAATACTTGATAGTACGCGATGTGCGGCGCACACGGCTCAATTGGCTGTGTGGGATGTCATACGTCCATACAAAGAACGTATCGCGAAGATCCAAGGCATAGTTGTAAAGCTGCGAAACCGTAAATATCATAAATGTTTCAAAACTCACGATGCTCATCTACCTCCTATCGCCAATGATACAAGATGGAATGGAAAGTATCTAATGGTGGCATCCCTACTTAAACAACGGCAATTTTTCAATTTGTTGAAGACAAGTTTTCCCGAAACAGGTGAAATCGTATTATTTCCAAATATTTTCATTTTGTATACCATTTACATTTTGTAGATCTTACTCAACACTGGCCATTCATCGAGAAGTTTTGTGAAGCCTTTGAACCTGCTTTCATACTTACGCTTAAACTGCAAAAAGTACATTGTGCATTGTCTGAATTTTACACGTATTGGCTACAGTCCCAAGCAAACCTAGATAAATTAAAAGCCAACGAGCTCGCCGTACAATTGTTAGAGACTTTCAAAACACGAGCTCAAAAACTGGTTAGTACATTGCAGTTCAAAGCATGCATGTACTTAGACCCTAGATATAATTTTTTGGGTGCAAGGCGTATATCTACGAAGGACAAAGCGAAAGTTCAGGTAAGAAGTGTTTTCGTCATTTGATGAATAACGATTATTTGATAAGAAAAAAGTTAAAATGTATTAGCTTCCTAATTTCACAGACATTTCTCCTCAACTTGCATCATCGACTCAATGACATCGAAGGTATAAGAACAGAGCAGACTCCAGCTAGTGAGCCGCAGGACGATTTGGATATATATATCTCGTCATTTTTTGAAGAAGAGAATATTCCGATGGGACTATCACACTCTATCGACGAATCAGTACTTTCTCAAATCAAAGAACTGGGAGATACGGGAGAAAGTACCAATAATTCAGTCCACAATACATGCTGATCCAAATGCTCAATTCGATTTACTTAAGTATTGGGAATCGCAGAAAATAACTTCACCGATACTGTACCGTTTAGCGATGGTAGTTTTAGCAGCCCCTTCTACTCAGGTTGAGAGGGCTTTTAGTGGCCTAAAACTAATCCTCACAGACCATCGAACGCGATTAAGTGAAAATTCAGTGGAAAGTTTGCTTGTGTTGAAACTCAACTCAGATCTACTTCCTAAAGTTGCTGAAATGTTGAGCAATGACATCGGATTGCAAGCTAATATAAATCTTTAGCTTAGTTACCTAAAACATTACTATATATTTATAATGTATTACCTGAATTGATGCTCAGATAAAATAAACGATTGAAATCATATACAATGATCTATTTGTTCCGTTATTAGTCAATTTCCATTCTATTTTATTTCTTTTGAGACAATTTCCGTTGTCTATTGAAATACGTTGAAGAAAACAGTACGTAATATAGGAATATTATATACTGCATTCCATAGGAAATTCCTAGTTATTATTTTATGTAAAATATTTGATAAAATGCACGTTTCAGTTTTAGACGTTTCAGATTCTGACATTCTTATTTGAGAATCCTTATTGGATTCTTCCCTATATTCTGGTTAGATTATCTCATTAAATCTATTTGTAAAGGGGTGCTGCAATGACACTTGCAAAAAAAATGGAGTTTACATGGTTTCGGGACCAAGGGTGCTATATTTTTTAATATTTTTTACAAAACATCCAAAAATCAGAGATATATTATTTTTCGTTTTGGAGTTATGATTTTTTTAAATTAACATGTTTTTAGTCCTCGTTCGATATTCCTCTGTGTGAATAGAATTTCATTTTTCTACAAACGTGATATTTTTTCAAAGAGAACTAGCTCATTGAATTTAATTTAAAATGTCGATTATCTGAATCGGTTCAGTAGTTCAAAAGTTATGATTTTTTGAAAACGTCATTTTTGGAAAAAAGGAGGAAACTGATTTATTTTACTATCGATTAGCTTTGAGAAATCATAATTCAAAAACGAAAAAGAACACATCTCTGATTTTTGAATATATTATGTGAAATTTCCTCAGCTTTTAAGAAAAAATCTAAAAAATTACAGCGCCCTTGATCCCGAGACCATGAAAACTATAAAACCAAATATAATCAATAATCATACGAAGATACAATTCATTATTTTTGCAGCTGTAGCATATTTTTCAAAAAAGACTGGCTAGCTGGTTTAATTTGATATGTCAATCAACCGAATCGATTTAGTAGTTCAAAAGATATGAATTTTTGATAAAAGTCATTTTTCTAAAAAAGGGGAAAATTTAGATTTTTCGGACCACCCTAAATTGAAATGGACACCCTTATGAAAAAATTAAAAAAATACGGGTCTGATATTTTGTGATAAAGAACCAAACTTCCACGAAAATCTGCTATATCGTTTTGGCATGGAATGGCTGATATATAATGCTGATGGAGATACAAGGCTTGAATGCTAACAAGGAAGAGAGTAGAAGGGAAAATAAAATAATACATGAACGCAGATTGAGCCTATTTTGAATCAATCGTTATTTTGTTTCGAGCGATCCTTCCAAAGGAGCATTCATGCATCGAATGTTGTTTTCCATTCTTTGTTTTGTTACGTTCACTCTCAGTTCCGATTGTAGATGGTCGGATAGTGAAAAAAAAATCATCGTGCGATATCACGATTGTTTGCTGCATTCTCTTCGCCATGATTATTCCAAGCAGATACAAGTGTGATTTATAATCAGGTGTGGAGAAATGAGTGAATGAATTTTTCCATACTTGACTACAGCACGGGCACGGGAAGCAATCAGGTCCGAATTTGACAGATGATTGATCCGAAATCGTCTTCTTCATTGGCAGTTTTCGTTTCTGGTTTTTCAGTTGCATTCATCATTACACAATTTTATCGCGAAATACGCGCTTACCGTGTATAAAAATAATTTGAGCTGAATTTCTTCGAACTGAAGGTACTACCTGAAAAAAGCAGAGAGGCAAAGGATTTGGGCCAGGAGTTGGATGCAAAGAAAAGGAGCAACAAATACAACATTGAAGGAACTCTCCGACGATGATCCTCGAGAGTACAGAGCAGTATTGAGAATAACACCTGAACAAGTGGAAACACTGTTGGATTTAATTACACCGAAAATACAACGCCAAACACAAATACACTGATGAGGGATGCTAACCTGCAAGCGTGAAATTAGAAATGACATAGATGTGTCTTTCTTCTGAAATATCGTTCAGATTATTGTCGATATTTTTTTAGAATCTCGAAAGCATCCAAAGCTAAGATAATTTCGGAAGTATGTGATGCTTGAAATGACAGTCTAAAAGAGTTTTTTTTTATTTTATTCATTTCGCCTTACTGCTGTTTTTTGTTTCCGAAAATTTCCGAGTCCTTTAGATGTCCTTTTCGTGAGTAGAAGTTCTAAATTTCCGCAAATCTCCACATTAACGATTAGTCCACAAAGATCTCTGACGAGCGATAATCTGTTAACGATCCACACATACACACACATGCCCATTGCTGCGAGAACTCATTCACCCACTTTATTCAATTGAGACATTTCTTTACATTTGGCATCCCTGACTCGAACGCTAAAGTTTTTTGACGTTTTGAGGGATCACATCATAAAACTCTTTGATAAAGAGCCGTTTTATTTGGTTGTTTGTTTACTCCACCAGTGTTTACAACCGAGTAATGATGACAGAAGGATGGTAATTAGTCATTGGATGGTGCGTATCACGATAGAAGATGCCGAAGTGGAATGAGATATGAATATCGAACACAATTATCAATTTTCTCATCAGTAAAAACATCGAAGATTCCTTCACTTTTTCAATTTTTCTCTTTGTATGAACTTTCCTTGGGTAAAAATGAACACAAGAAAACGGTTAACTTAAACCAGGTCTCGAGCGGGAACACACACTGGGTTTTTATTTATGAAAATTGAAATAAATCGTTCCATATTTCAAGTCATTTTTAACACAACTGATATCATATACTATTCTACACTTACACTTGTGCAAAATGTTCCACAATACAAGATCGGTTGTTGATATGAAATTTCACGAAGCAACCAACAGTAAAGTTCCAAATTTAAATTTTGACGTAGGACTACGTCTAACCTTTCAATATAGGAGTCCATTCCAATATTTCGGTGTGGAAAAGTGTTCAGTTTTTGAACGCTAATATCTCCTCAAATAATGAATGGATTTTGGTTCCAAATGCACACATTGATAGGAAACATCATCAGCAATTGTTTATATCCTACTTATTACGATTTTTTCGCTCAAATAAAGTTCAAATTGATGAAAAATTCCCTACTTTCTCATACATTTTGTCTGCGCTCCCGCAGCAAACAGTTATTTATTACAAGCTTCCACGTGTATGGACGAAACGTATGGACAAGGTGGAGGAGGGGGTCAAAAAGAGATTGCAAAGAAACATAGGCGGTCGCCACAACGTTACATATATGGCCAGGATGTGTGGAATAAAGGTGTGACCGTGTCGTCAATAATTGCGCGAGGGGAAACGGTATAAATATACAAAGGACTGTGGAAAGAGATTTGACTGCAAATAGAGATGTCTAAATTTTTCGTTTTTTCGATTGTCGATTAATCGTGGGGTCATTTTTAAATATTCGATTCATTCGAATAATTGTCTTTCAGTATTCGATTAATCGAGCGAGTTAAATATTTTCTAGGGTTTTCTTTTAAAAATAAAAGTTCGACTGCACTTGTCGGTGATGAAGTTAAGACTATTTTATTTCATCTCTCCAGGCTATATGTAAACTAACTGATGACAGTCCCGCGGTGGTTGTCCACTCAGCAGAAATGATGTTTGTTTATCTGCGGCGGCTCATATCGCTTCTCATGCGATACGCGATTATGCTGACGATGGGCTGGTTGTGTCTAGGGTTCAATCGTTAACTAGCGCATATTTGTTTCTTGTAATCAAAAAGAACAGACATTCATGATACAAAATATGATGGCATAATTTCAAAAGTAACATTAAACATAATTTTGTAATAAACATGGTGTAGAATAATGGATTTTGAATGAAATGGTATTTCAGTATATTGATAAATTTACCATTTCATGATTTTTTGAGGACGATTGAAAAAAAATGGGTGGGTTATATCTACGATATAACCGCAAGGTTGACGTGGGACTACCTTAACTTAGCAATCATTTGTTTGTATTGATTAATTTTTTGATAGAATAAAATAATTTCTAAATTGGATTGAATCCAATATATTTGCTTTGTGAGTAAAAAGGTTGTATAATGCCATGTAAGGTCAATTAATGCATTGTGATAGATTATGTTCTTCGTTACAAATAAATTTAATGACAGTACATTTAGTATGATGACATCTTGGTTTTGAAGTCTGTGCTGCTTCTCCTTTGGCAGAAATATGCCGCATATGCATCACATAGCACTCATCAACAGAAGAGCTTTTCTTTCAACCCAAGCCTGGGGCAATATACATTACAATTCGTGCAGCAGTCTGGGACTTCGGTACGATCTGAAAGCAATCATCGATGGGAGAAAAAAAGAGAGTAAAGCTATTTATTTGTGCTCTGTAGGGTGCCATAATTTACGTATCGAGAATTGATACCTAAAAATAAACAAAATATGGTTAGCATATGCCTTAACATACTCCGACCTGTTCACAGACATCGAAAACTCTCCGCCTCCCCTGTCAGCAGCAATCATTTCTGTCCGATAAGATAGGCACGATGGAAGCGGGGAACTTTCCTCTTCATGAGATTCGCACTTGTTATAAACTTACCCATGCTTACCAAGATTGTGTTCTTCGTTACAAGTAAATTTAATGACAGTCCTTTTACGTTTGGTATGATGACATCTTGGTTTTGGAGTCTGTGTTAGGTAAACACATTTCAGTCGGAACAAAAATACCCCCAACTTTCGTGTATTTGCAATGCAGATTTCTCCAACGCTGTTTGGTTTGGAAATCTGTGTTAGGGAACACATTTTGGTGAGAACAAAAGTCCCCGTACTTCCATGTATTTGCAATGCCGATTTTCCCAAGGCTGCTTGGTTTTGATGGCTGTATTGGGGAAACCGTTAATCGGGCCAATCAAAACGAGGCAGTTAGGACGTTTAGATAACGCTTAACATTTTACAGTTATTCAATTGTTTATCTAATGAGAAATAACATTTTACTAATTGCGATAGAAGCGTAGAAATATTCCCTATCAATTGATGCAAACATCTTTCCGTTCCAGTAAGAAATGCTCAAGTTCTAAGCATTCGTAATCTTTCATTTTTTCTTGCATGTTCCTTGTTTAGGCTTTCATTTTACCCCCCATATACTCCGGTTAGACGTAGTCCCACGTCAAAAGAGCATACCATGAGAATGATGCACCAACATAATTTTTTTTCTGTTCAAAATTACCTATTCTTCGAATGTTGCAGAAATAGCTGATTTGTTTGAATATTTCATTTATTTCATAATCATACTTCTTTTGAACTTATAGCTGCTAGTTCAAAAGAAGTATAATTATAGAATCATTGACCACTAGTATATTTTCCTTGGCACTCTGAATTTGGATACTACTATTTTAGAACGGGAGCTGAGGCTACCTTCTTCAAGTCTGCATTTTACTCCTGCAGATCCTGAATTCTTCTTCCCAGTCTTCTCCACCACCAGGGAATCATTTTTATGCTTCAACCGTAACTGGCATATTCGATGGATTTCGACCGAACACCACGACGGTTAACACTCCTATACTCGCGCATAGGTCTGAGACCGAGAAATCAATATTTCGTTCATTCCTCAGAAAACATCAACACATCGACATTGCGATTCTCTCTAGTTTCGTCATTCGTTGTTCGTCATCGTTTAGCGTATCGTATGAGTTGGTACGAAGGGGACGTGTATAACTTTTTCACCACTTTCAGTCTGAGACACCGACACGAGTATAGGAGTAAAGTTTTTGAACAAGTGACTTTTTTGCTATTTTAGAATATTGTTCAATGAAATGTATAAATTAATGTCAGTGGCGTGGAATATTTATTAAATAAAATGCATAACATCATTTTCGGATTATTCTTATTTGAATTCTGGCCTTTTTGTCACCGAATTGAACGGATTCATATATAATTTGCCGTTAGATTCATACGTGCAAAAGTACAAATGTTTGACATTCGTATAGTTGTTCACTAAACACAATAGTCACACATATACACACTTGTGAAAGAATTGTAAACTGAAAACTATAATTTAATCGGTGGCTTATGGTTATTTTTAACAATTACAGCTTCGGGCTTCGGGAACAATATCGACAATAAAACAAGTCGCAGGAAGTTCCTAAAAATCCTTTTGTCATCTTTTTATGCCCCATAAAAAAACAGGCATTAAGTGAGAGTCTCGACCGAACACTCGTCGGGTGCGGATGAGTTTTTCTTTGCTCCGCGTCTGATTTTTTTTTCTTCTTTGTTTAGCGCGTTTCAACCTGTTTCGGCTCTATTCGCTGCTAGGAATAGTTTGTTGGTGGAAGTTATCGTGAAAATGGTTTCTAGTTTCGTTGTGTTAATGGTGTTGTAATGAAAAAAAATGTTTAAATTCAGTTAATCAGTTTTGTGGTTATTTTACTGGATTATGGCGTTGTTTTTTTTTCAACTCTCTCGTGTACCGTGGTTATGTGTGTATGCGTGGTAGCTTGCTTTTTAGAGCATGTTTTTTACAGCAGTGATATTAAGGATGGAATCCACTAACCACTAATTCTGCCAGCAAAATGATCCAACTGTATCGAGAAACATCCCAGCTAAGTACTATTAACAATTTGTTATTTTTATAACCGATCCGAAATGCAATCCGCTTCAAGTCTCTCGGTGTTGTGTGCGAGAGAGAGAAAGTGTCAGTCAGTAGAAGACTGCGGTGATGGCGGGTGCGGCTGCGTGCGAGAGTGTGGCATTACGATTGCGCGATCGTGGAGGATGACCAGCAAACATGTGATTGTATTGGTGTGGTTGCCTTGCTTCCCAGAACGGACTCGTTTGCTTCGGAAGACCAAGGTAGTTTGATTCTTTTCGTCGGTTGACGTACAGTCGAGTTTTTGTGAGAGGATTGGATCGGAGAGCATATTTTGAATGTGCGATAGCTGACGGATGGAGGCAGGCTGTTTTGTTTGTTCGAGGCAGACGATTTCGGTCACGGCAAGGCGGAGCGGACGGTGTAGCCACGCCGGTGCAGTTCTATGTCGTTGTTTACTTCTCGCAGTTGCGTGAGATTTGTGCAGCCGCATTTTCGCGCGAAGTTGCATTCAATCTAAACGACATTCTAGAGTTTTAGAAGATCCAATAGTTTTAGAGGTTTTTATATATCTAATATTGTCTTCGTGGTAAAGAGCGCATTGACGTCAACGTAACATCGATTTTCTTTTCTTTTAAATCTAGCTAGACGTTGACTTTGATGTGTATGTACAAGCGGCCATAAGATTTCCATGCAAGAATATTCAATGTAGTGTGCGTTTCGACCATGAGAATGTTACGGAGGTCGAGAGAAAAGTTTGAATTAACTTACATTTGTCTCTTTTGCTCACCCATGTTTTTTCTTGGGATTAGTAGTTCACCTTGAATGTCAGTGAGTTCTTCTTGTATGTATCTCCTTTTCGGTTTTTTTTTTGAATAGAGGATTGACGTTGCTTTTCCTTCAATTATGTCATTCTAACCCTTACTATAAGAACAATGATTTCGTTAATAATTGCTCGACTGATTACTTGAGAAATTGTTAGTTTTTATTACAAATCCAAATCGCAGGTATCAAGTTTTCCTTTTCGAGGTTCAAATATAAATTGCAAGACTAGGTTCAAGATGCTAGAGTCCCAATTCGGAAAACTTCCGTGATTTCCGTGTATTATAATGGAAGAGCATGACGTGCGACTAGGCACAAGTATTAAGTCCGATCCGAGTCTGATAAGACCTTATCAGGTGACCCTTCAATATATTCAATCTTCAAATGCATTTGATTTTCGAGTTTTTGCTCCGTTGAACAGAGGAGACTTTTCAGGTTACCGTTCAGCTGCTACGAAATGCATTTGATGTTCGAGTTTTCGTTTCAACGAGTAATTGGGTCCACGCTTACAAAATTAATTCACTTACCAGAGTTATGATCCATTTGCAGAGACCTTTTCAGGTCACCCTTTAATATCTTCATGGCTACGAAATGCATTTGGTTTTCAAGTTTTCGTTTCGTCAAGTGATCTCTAGTTTGCGTTAGCATAATCACATCACTTACCACAGTGAATCCTGATTATTTCCCCTTCCCACTAACAAACTATCCCTTCCATGATAAACGCTAGGGAACCACGCTATAGAGGCGACCCTTCTGGCCTTCGGGCGGCGAATATCATACTAACTTTCCTACCCTTCCCCTGGTGACTGTAAGGACGTGGCCGGCGTCGTTATTGATCATTGAAAGCTCGAATCACCGAAAATTGCACAACGAGAATGATTTGCTAGTCCCAAGCGTCATTCTGTGTGTTCTTTGTGCAATTTGGTTGGTTCAGGTCAATCACGGAGAGCAACTACGAATTGTACAGTCTACCCAAGCTCAAGCTCAAGCTCAAGCTCATAAAAAAACAGGCATTAAGTTTTTGTTAACCAAGAACACAGAAACAAAGAATATTAGATATAGGAAAACTTGAAATTCCAGAACCCTTATCATCTGGTAACTATCTAGACAGTCGTTATACATTATTCTCTTCAAAAAAGTAATCTGTAATAATCTAAAAACACGCTACAACTGCATGAACTAGATGACTATTAAAACTGAATGAAGAAGAAGAAAACATTTTTTCTGGACATTTTTCATTCAATTATACCCTCTTCTTCAAATAAATACCAATAAAGCTAAAAAATATACAATAGCAATATCACGAAGAAGTTCAACTTTCGGTCTGTGACTGTTATGATTTTGCACGCAAGTACAGGAAGGTTAAACAAATTTTGCAGTGGAGCCGATCTGGCGTGGAGGTAACATCCATACTTCTCACGCTCAAGATCACGAGTTCAATTCTCACTCCCGACATTCTTCCAAAATGGAAGGAAAAGTGACGAACCAGCCAGAAGCGTTGAAAGTCACTATAATACAGAAAAAAAAAACAAATTTTGCACTGAACTTTTTGAAAAAATGGTTCCCTTTTTCATTAATCGCGATTACTTTGATAATTATCCGATGTATTCATATTTTGATTTTTCATTATTCGATACAAAATTCCTCGAATAAAATTGTAGATATTCGATTATTTGAATCTATCGAACGATTAACCGACGTCTCTAACTGCATAACGCGGGAAAAATATCTCCATCACCAACCGACACCGAGAGTCGATTTATTCTCTTGAGCTGAAACATATAATAAGATAGAGTATATTACAAACCATACTTTAACCGTAAAAGACTTACCTTTCCACTTTTCAATGCTTTTAATGCCACCAAAATACTACATCAATTCCTCTGTACATTTTGATCTGTTCATGAAGGAGAAAATCCATGGAATTCCAGATTATCATCGATCGGGGATCCTTTTCGAGGTTCAAATATAAATTGCAAGACTAGGTTCAAGATGCTAGAGTCCCAATTCGGAAACTTCCGTGATTTCCCATACATTTTACCTCGATATAACATACACATTTCCAAAGTGTAAAGGAAAATAAATCAATATTTTTTTCCTGATAGAACAATGAATTATCTGTATTGTTGTGATACTAAAACAAGTTCTGTACCTTCAATCAATCCCGAAATACAGCTGGTTTTGTGATTCAGAATTCTAAATGAATTAAGCTTTAATCAACAGTACGAAGGGAAACATCATGAGAAAGACTGGCTTCGTCTTCTGATTGAAGTTATTCATTAACTTTAGTAAAACAGCAACACAATAATGTATTATAGACTACGTTTGTGAGTACTTTATTATGCTTCGATATAACGTACAATTCGATACAACGTACAATTTTGAAAGTGAAATGTACGTTATATCGAAGTTTACCTGTATATGTCTTCTTAAAAGTTATCGATCTTCGTGTGAAATCAAATCCCTTCTTACTAACAATAGAATAAGGTGAAATGTAAATACATATTAGATATAAGATAGGCTTAAGAATTGAGTATGATGAATGTGAGTGTGAACATTGTCAACATACTTTTCCTGAAAAAAATGTCACCCTTCTAAACTCGAGCAAACCGCGAGTAATCGGTTCTCTACTTCATTAACACTAGAATTAATGAAAAATGTTTATATATACTTGTAACAATACAGATAAGAGTTTGGCTCCTTTAAAGTTATGTAACTGTAAAAATTATGCCTGTAAAAATAAACGATTTAATAAAAAAAAATAATGCTACCAAAACAATTCCATACACAAAGAGCAAAAAAAATATTGCAAAATATTGCTGATTGTTTACATACAAAATCCAAGATGGCTGAAAGGCCTTTCTCATAAGTCGCTACCGTATTGTATTTATCGTGCTATATGGCTATATAAAGTGAGAAAAAGCAGGAAAGACGCTATCTTGAAATTGATTTCCAGCATAAGAGATATCGTTGCATTTGCCGGGGATGTATGCAATGCGATACCGCAAGAGTGAGAGACAGGAGTTTAAATCCCTATCGAAGTTTGTTAAAAGCGGTGGAAGCATCGCGCCGGATGAATGAGTGGCTAATCGCGCTCGATTTGATAGAATGCTGGAGTTTTTAAACGGTTTTATTTAGCTGTGACATATTTGTATGTTTGTATGTAACATGTTTGTCTATGGCGCTGTACCGCATTAATTGAAATTTGACCTCTTTCCTGCTGACCGGTTGATCTGAAATTTGAAACACACCTCTATCTCTGCAGTCATTATAAAACTGCGTATTTCATGATCTTGAAAATCCGAGATGGCGACCGTTACATATTTTCTCAAAGCCCCATCAATTTGGGTATCAAATGAAAGGAATTGACTAGTAGTTTTTTTATGAAAATGCACAGTTTTTTATGAAAATGCAAATCCAAAATGGCCGCCACCACAAAATGGCGGATTACATCTTTTCTCTAAACCCCATCAATATGGGTATCAAATGAAGGAGTGCAAAGCCCAATTATATCACGATACCAGACGGTAAATTCCTATTACGATATGCTTGCCATCAAGTGTGTGTTCGTTGCCAGCTGAACAATAACCCCTACAACATTTGCACCGCACGACATTTGCACGACAAATTTTGATTTTTGACGTAGGACTACGTCTAACCGGAAGATATAGGGGGTGAAATGGAATTCTAGGCACTGAACAAGTAGGAAAAAATGCAAGATTTGAAACGCTTATAACTCGAGCATTTCTCAATAGATCGCAAAGGTTTTTGCATCAATTGATAGGAAATATATCTACGCATCTATCATAACGAATAACATTTCATTTTTCATGAGATAAATAATTGAATAATTGTGAAATATCAAGCGTTGTCAAAATGCACTATGTGCCCATTTTTTATTGGTCCATTTTGTGCTCCTCAAATCATACCGACCAAAACGGGGAACCAGAGCAGCAGCGAAATAGAATGAAGCACGATTGGAAAGGAAAAAGAAAAAAAATGAACGAAACATTGGTCGCCGTCTCACACATGCGTCATTCTCGAGCCAGCCAGTCAGCTTAAAAATCCCCGCTCCGCTGCCGTAACGATCATTCTCATTCAAACCGTACACCACATCGGTTCGCATCACAACACATCAACAAACCAACCCAAGCAGCCATGTCTGGACATGGTAAAGGAGGAAAAGTGAAGGGAAAGGCAAAATCCCGCTCGAACCGTGTTGATCTGGAGTTCCCCGCAAGGGTAGCTAGGCCGAGCGCGTTAGTACCAGTGCACCAGTCCACCTAGTCGGCGTTATATAGTTTCGGCCGCCGAAGTGATCAAGTTGGCTGCCAAAACTGTTCGCGACGATAAGAAAACCCGCATTCGGAACAGACCACATTCGGTTCGGTGGACATCAAGACAACAACGGGCAGTTGCAGCGAGTGGCGAGTGGCAAACGCAATCGCAAAACGGCATCAGGTAGCAGAAGAAAAAAGTTTGTTCTTTATACAAACTGCTTTGGTGGCAAATCCAGAACAAGGCGGCATCGAGGGCGTTCGAAATGTTTTTTTTTTTCAAAACCACGAGTACTAAGTTTTCTAAATTGGAACCATTCCATAAAACAAGGCGCTTTTCAGGGCCATTAAACCTTCCAAAAAAGAGTTTAGGAAATACAGTTCAATGCTTTCTAAAACAATATCCAAAATAATAATAAAACACAAATTGATTTTTTCATAATTTGTTTGCCAGGATATGATGAGTATGTGAATTTGGCAGTTGTTCTGAGCTTAATGATTTTCACCAATTCTTAAATTGCTCCTAGATTGAAAGTACAGTAATTTACACTTATCTCGACATTTAGCTAATTGGACGGACCTGTAATGCGACATATTTATTTGGACATTTTTGTAAACATAGAGTTCGGGGTCCAAATTATGACCCCACATTGAAAGTCGACACTGTACCACTGTCATCGCAAATGTTCAATTACAGTCACCTCAAATCCGATACTGAGTGGTGGTAATGCGACGTGCCATTGAATGTAATTTACTGTAAAATATGTCACAAGCTGGATGGGAAGAAATGTTCCAACTGTGAAAGCTGTGGCGAGTAGCAAATGCAATCGCTAAACAGAAAGGTTTAGCCGAACAAGATGGGGATATCGAGTGATAACAAAACAATAAACTCTTTAGATTGAAGATAATTTTGTGATCCTGAAAAGGACCCTTTTTAGCCTGCATGTGAATCCAACGAGCGAACAAATCGTAATGAATGTATTTTTTTGCCATCGCTCCCTTTTAACGCTCATTCGTTCGTCTCGTTGGACTCGCCCCTCTGGCTGAGTCTGCCGATTTGTCTCTATCCTGTGAGTGTGTACCGCTAGAGTATAAAACACGCGGACCCCAAAAAAATATCTTATTTTCTTTCAAACCGTAAACCCGTGTGGTTGTACGGTATCGGCATCGTGGACGTAACAAAGGAGGACAAGTTAAGGGAAAGGCAAAGTCTCATTCGAACCGTGCAGGTCTCCAGTTCTCTGTTGGTCGCATTCACTGATTGCTCCGCAAGGGTAACTAGGCCGAACGGATTGGTGCCGGAGCACCAGTATACCTAACAGCGATTATAGAGTTTCGGCCGTCGGAGTGCTCGAGTTGGCTTGCAAAGCTGCTCACGACAATCAGAAAACCCGTATCAAGAACAGAGCAGCTTCGGTTCGGCGCTCATCAAGGTAACAATTAGTTTCAGTGAGTGGCAAAGTGTTTCTCCAGCACGTCGCATTAAATGTAATTTACTGAACAACATGTCACAAGCTGGATGGGAAGAAATTTTCCAACTGTGAAAGCTGTGGCGAGTGGCAAACGCAATAGCTAAACAGGAAGGTTCAACCGAACAAGATGGGAATATCGAGTGATAACAAAAACACAACACCAAAGGTTCTTTTCAGAACCATCAACATATTCATAAAGAGAAAATAGTAAACTAATCCATTTTTCAGGTAGATAGGTAGATATTCACGTAGGAGAAGAAAATAAAACAATATATTTAAAATACAAGTTACAATTTCAGCTGGTGGAGTTTCTTTTTAAAAAAGGGAATCACACCTGCTGTCAAGGGAGTCTAAATCAGAACTGACTTTATTTGTTGCTCGAAATGAATTTACAATAAAATGCTTATTCTACAAAAACCTACACCTGGCGACAAGTCGATCGGACGATCGATTGCGCTTGCCTAACTCAGCACTAAATGTGTACTTTGGTGCCATGTGTATCTGCGTGTAACTGCCCTCCTCCTAAGTGTTGATCCTCCTGGTTCAACGGTCCGAAGGGTCAATGGTCAGACTCCTAACGACTGGGGTTGGAATAAAAAAGTAGGTTTATTGTTGCTAGCCATCTCCGGTTCGTCTGCTCTGGTTTCTGTTATGATAACTGTAGCTGACTGACGTCTGATCCTGAATAAGACATAAAAAGTAAACAGAAGCATTATTGTTGATGAGGAGGTTAATCCTCCAATGAGTGTCCAATGATGTGTCTCCGATGTCAATTGCAGCTTTTCCAAACGTTCCAAATTCTTGTGGTGCAACTTGTTCAATGTATGAATATCCATGGGATAATCGATGTGGTGCTGAGAGATTTCTAAACCTATAGAGGGTAGGTAGATCGGTTGGTTTATTATTTCGATCACTTGGTTTGTGAACGAATAGTTTCTTATTGATACCGAACAATTCTGATAAGTGATCAAAAATGATCCTGTTAGGTTTCTGTTCGATATTCCACAAGTGTTTCGTAATGTGTCATTCACCTCATTCAATAACAGAGTTGTTTGACTCATTTCGGTTACTATTGGATGATGTAAAATTTGTTCGTAATTGCATCTGCTGTTTTTGCCAGATATTATGTTAAAAATGCAACTGTTTTCTGGGACATCTTCAAGATCAGACAGATTACATAGGCTCCAATTGCCTAATTTACGACAAATATCAGTTTTAATGTAGAGTTTATCGTCACCGTAGAGGTATTCGTTGCCATCCAGTTTTATGCGTTTCGAGTTGGATATTACGGGTTCAATTTTAAGATGTTGGTACGTTAGGTTTCCAAAGTGGGGGATGTTGATGATGTACAAGATGTTCTCTCCGTTGGTTCCAATGGTGGTGGTCGCAAAGCCGAGTGCCTCATCCAAAAGTACTGGGGAGATTCCCTGCTTGCTAAGAATCTGACCTATCAAATCGATCTCTTTAGAGTTGAGCAGTTTTCTGTTTATTATTTCTAGTCTTGCTAGTAGTATTGCATCGTGAATGTTACTGATTTCTTCATTTAGAATGTCTAAATTCATTATAATGTTCAAAAGATCTATTGCTGTATTCGTTTTTTCGTTAGAAATAATCAATTTGTTGATGCTATCCGTTATATTATCTACCCCTTGGTACAGTTCGTCATTTATATTGATTTGTTTGTTGTTGTTGTCCGAGATATCACTTAAATCTTTATTTATAATTTTGAGGTCGTCAACGTCTGGGGAGCCGGACATCCATTTCCAGGCTCTGCCAAGTGCATCCCAGCGTTTCATTCGTCCGGGTTTGATTTGTTTCAGGTTGTTCTCGAGTTCGAGGATTTTTCGTCTTAGTATGGTTGTTATCTCGTTATCATTGTCTTGTCGAATAAGTACTTGGTCTTTTATGTCCAGTAGTGTTTGTTGTATGAAAGTGGTATTTATCTCATGAACTATCTTCTTATAGCCCTCTATAATCTTGCAATTTTCTAGATGGACAACAGCTACATGGTCTTGATTTACATTCCTGATAATAATATTTCCAAGCGCAGCTTGAACCCTGAAAGATTAAGATTTCAAACTAATATTTTTTACATTCGTTTTGTGTAATTTGGAGTTTCTCTCATTTTTGAAGGTGACTTCGTTATTTTCTTGCACATGGGTTTTTTTAAACAATTTTTTTATGTTTCGGCTTTATAATTTTATCCTTAGTGTAAACCATTTGACCTACTTCTAACTGTGGGGCGGATTTTCTATTTTTATTGAACTTTTCTAATTGTTTTGTTTGGGCTTCTTTGATTTTTACTATAGTTTCGTCGTACATTTTCTGTCTAATTTGTTCTAGTCGATCTGGGTCGATTGGTACGTCTGAGTCTTGTCTTTTTCCAAATAGAATTTCTTTAGGTTTCTTTAAAGTAACTGAGTGGATCGTGTTATTATACTTTTCCACAACTATGTGAATTATGTTACGGGGAGGTAGACGGGGGGTTAGTTGTTTTTGGATTCTGTAAAGTTCGATGATGGTAGAATGAAATCTTTCTACCGGTCCGTTTACTTCGGATTTACTATTGGGAGTTAGGTATACCCTTACATTTAAATCTATCAATTTTCCACGAATATCGGGTGATTGAAAAGCACGTTCGTTGTCAACAACGATTGCATTTAGGACTATGAAGGTTGTTACTGTTTCCCATATTGCTTGACCAATATGGACAGCGTGTCGGGATTTGATGGGGATCATTCGTCCAAACTTACTAAATTTATCAAGGCTTGATAAAAAGTAGTTGGATTCGATTTGGAAAACGTCTATGTGAAGAATTTCATATGGAAGATTAGGTGTTGGTGTTTCTTGAAGTGGAATCAAAAGAGGCTGTCTGTCATATTTGGTTTCATTGCAGAGATCGCAAACACGCACATACTGACGAATTTTATCAGTTAATTTCGGAAAATAATATTTCCTCAAAATTTGTTGTTTATTTTCGTCGATACCACGGTGTGCTCTCTCATGTGTCTCCTGTATTATTCTCTGTTGTACGTCCGGGTCGGTTATGTCTTGAAGAATGTTTTGCGTGAATCGAATTTTCAAAAGGCCGGATCGGCTGAAAAACTTTTTGTAAATTTCTTGTAGTTGGCCTAAGATTGCTTCGGTTGTGTGTAAACCAATCAGTTTTGAAGGTGCAAAAAATTCTTTCATTAAAGCTGTTAAAATTGGTTCGTCGTATCTAGTCCTTTTTATCGTTATTCTTGTGAAACCGGGAAAGGGGTTAGTGGTTATTACGTCGGGTGCTGTGTCTGTTGTTTCTAAAATTATTTGTAGGCGAAAGGCATTCAAAGGGGCTTCTGTTGAGATGATATAATTATTATCATCATCATCGGCAGAGTGTTGCGTCGGTGTTAATGAGTTGACCTGCAAACGACTCAATGCATCAGCAACAACATTGGATTTACCGGGCTTGTAAACTATTTCATAGTCGTGCTCTTCCAGGTAAGATTTCCAGCGTTTGAGCTTTGCATTAAAATTTTTCGCGGATAACGAGAAAGTTAACGGTTGGTGGTCAGTCAGTATGACAAATTTTTGGCCGTAAATATAATTCCTGAAAACTTTCAGTGCCCAGTGAATTGCAAGCATCTCTTTTTCCGTAGCGGAAAAGTTCTCTTCCGTACGATTAAGAGTGCGAGATGCAAAGTGAATAGGTTTGTCTTTACCCATCTCACCTTGGCTTAGAACAGCGCCAATCGCGTAATTCGATGCATCTGTAGTAATTAGGAATGGTTTTTTGAAATCGGGGTAAATTAAAATGTCGGCACCAGTAAGAATCGACTTCAAATTTTCAAAACTTTCTTTGGCATTGATATCAAGTTTGATTGCTTTTTTCGAATCTATATTCCTCTCCCCTCTCAAAAGGTTTGTAAGAGGTTTTGCTATTTTGGCAAAATAATAGCCAATTAAGCCTAAAAAGCTTCTAATTTCTTTAATACTTTTTGGTTCTGGCCATTTCAGAATTACTTCAATTTTCTTATTATTCGGTTGGATCCCATTTTCTGTGATAACATAGCCTAAGAATTCAACTGATTTCCTGAGGAACTCAGATTTATCTAGTTGAACCTTGAGATTTGCCTCGTAAAGAGCTTTCAAAATAATTTTCAAGTTGTTGTTGTGTTCATCTAGCGTCTTACCAAAGATGACACAATCGTCAATATAAACATAACACCTTTTTCCGATGTGCTCACGAAGTACATCGTCCATAGCTCTTTGAAAAATAGCCGGTGCATTTTTGAGCCCGAATGGCATACGCACAAATTCATACTTGCCATTGTTAACCGAAAATGCGGTTTTTTCTATGTCAGAGCGTTTCATCTTTATTTGATGAAAGCCAGAAGCTAGATCTAAAGTGGTAAAATAACCATTTCCACCTAGCTGATCTAAAATATTCGAAATTTCCGGCATGGGGTAACGATCTGAAATTGTTTTCTGGTTCAAATTGCGATAATCGATTACCAGTCGAAATTTCTTCTGTCCAGATGCGTCCATTTTTTTCGGCACAATCCATACAGGAGAGTTCCAAGGGGATCTCGAAGGTCTTATTATTCCATCAGCTAATAATTTTGAAATCTGTTTATCAACCTCTTCTCTATAAGCTGCTGGATAGAGATAGGATTTCTGATATACGGGTATATCATCTTGTGTTCTTATAGTGCATTCGACATTCGTAGTACATGTTAGAGAATTATCAGGGCAGTGAAATACCTCTGGACATGAATTAATGATGGAAAACAATGATTGTTTTTCAGTCGGTGTTAGATGTGATGTTCTAACAACTGTACTCAAATTGTTGACATTGTTTAATCTTCTTTGTGAAGGAGTTGGGGAATAAAAGTATAGAGGAATTTTCAAATTTTGTTTTTCTCCTGAAACATATAAATTTTTTTTATTTGTCATGAGGTTAAAACTCTCATTGAAGATTATTTCGGTTCCGATTAAACCATCGAAGAAGGGATGAAAATCGAAGACTAGAAATTCAAATTTGTTGTCTACGATAGGTTGAAAAATGTCTAATTTAACTACTTCGGAAACGTAATCTTTACCTGTTACACCCTTTACTGGTTCATTTGGAATTTTATGTACGATTTTTCCAGAATTGTAAGCCCATTTTCTAGAGATTAAATTTATGTTAGCGCCACTATCGACGAGAATTTTAATTTCACCTCTTGTCGTGGGCACTTTTATGTAAGGTAGCGGAGAAACTTGTGTTCTTAATCGCACCATTTGCTCATCCATTTCATGTCTCTTTCTAAAAAATTGACAGTGTTTTCATCTTCTGATTCGTTGGAAACTTCTTCTTGATCATAATCAGTTTTCACATCTTCAGTTTGAAGAAGATATTCTTCTTCTGTTGGTAATTCTTCTAATTGATGCGCTACTCGTTTTGGTTCCGGTAACTGATATTGCATCGAGGCCGATGAGGGCCTAGAAAATTTTTGCCGATTACCGTAATCAACCATTCTAGAGCGTATGGACTGATCAACGTCCATCGGTTCTACTTTCTGCTGTTGGGTGTTGTATTTGTTGGGAAAGTTTAACTTGGGAGGAAGATTTGGCTTTTGTTGAAAGTTTCCTTGATTAGTGGGATGTTGGAAATTCCTTTGGTTCATAGGTTGTTGAAAGTTTCTTTGGTTTATTATTTGGAATGGCTTTGAAGGCCGTGGTGGTGGAAGCGGTTGCGGAATATTAGATCTGGGAGCAGGAGCCGGTGCGTAATTATGTCCTTTGAAAGGAACATTTCTTGCGTCTAAATTTTGATAGTCTATACAATAGTGATATGCTCTTGCGAGGCTTTCTGGTTTAAAATTTTTGCAGAACATCGAAAGAGGTTCCCCTAGACCTCTTATAAACGTGTCTAGGGCGATCATATTGTACAGTTTTATTAGAGTTGACTCGTGGCCTTTCCATGCTTCGTCCATGACAATTGCTGAACTGATCAGCGTTACAATTTCGGTGATCTTGCTGTAGTAAGATTCGATTGATTCACCTCGAGATCTGGAAGTAGATTTTAGTTGGTGATCCAATGTCATCAGATCACGTTTATCAGAGTAATAAAGGCGAAGAACTTCCTTTATACTCCTCCAATCATTTGGGGTGTTGTTCGTGATCAAAATATCACTAGCTTCACCTTTAATTTTTCGTCGAATAGTTTTTAAAATGAGATAATATTGGAAGGAATCTTGTTTGTCTTGGAAAAGTTCCAAGATTTCTTCCACATCAAGAATGAACTGGGATAGATTTCTGGGGTTTCCCACAAAATCTGGCAGATCGGACACGATAGCAGGAATTTTGCCTCTCTCGTGGAATGACAAGGAGGTATCGACCACGAACCGTGGAGAAAAATTTGAGGTTGAGGGAATTGGTTCGGGATCCGGGATCGGGTTTGCCATTGTGGTTGTTAAATGGAGGGAATTTAATGAATTAATCAATTCGTCTATTTTTAAAGTTTGATAATTAGTGTTAGTTGAGCACTTTTGTGATATTCAGCGTTTCGATTACGGGTGCACCCAGGTGCTCCGGTCTAGACGCTCGTAATTAGTAAAGCGAGTCGCGTTTAACGTTTAGTTTTTAAATGATTGGGATTTACCACTTCTTAAAATTAATTTCTTTCTGTTCTTTTTATTGTACTCACAATAATATCAGGAAACGTCTCATTGAACGTCGCGGGACAACGCCTTGGTCCTTGGTCCTATTTTGTTGCTCCGGGTAGGTTCCTTCAATTGGTGCACTGCTTCGCGCCTTCACCCTCAAATCCTCTGGTTGACAGTGGACGGCTCTTGGTCCGGAATGAAAGGTTCCTTCCTCAGGATGCTCAGCGTGGCTTCGTTCAGCTCGAACTTATACTTTTACCAAATATAAAGGTCCCGTGTGAGGGCGCCAGTTACAATTTCAGCTGGTGGAGTTTCTTTTTAAAAAAGGGAATCACACCTGCTGTCAAGGGAGTCTAAATCAGAACTGACTTTATTTGTTGCTCGAAATGAATTTACAATAAAATGCTTATTCTACAAAAACCTACACCTGGCGACAAGTCGATCGGACGATCGATTGCGCTTGCCTAACTCAGCACTAAATGTGTACTTTGGTGCCATGTGTATCTGCGTGTAACTTACATATTTAACAAACTCCTGACTCCTAAACTTAACTGTCTCCTTTGTATAGTCCTACGTCACTCCGGTTATGTCCCCGACATTACCCACCCGTCTTTTTTCGTATTTGAATTTAAACGTTTAATTATTTGCTGAGTGCTGAGGTTTTATTTTATCCTTTGATTTTTTTTCTGTAATTTTGTACATGAAAGGTTGGTCATTCTGGGATCTGTGCTCCATGATATTCGAATAATGGATACAGGGTAACTTCGATATAACGTACATTTCACTTCCAAAATTGTACGTTGTATCGAATTGTACGTTATATCGAAGCATAATAAAGAACTCGGAAAAGTAGCTTATATTACTTTATTCTGTTGCTGTTTGAGTAAGGTTAATGAATAAATTCAACTAGAAGACGAAACCAATCTTCCTCATGATGTTTTCCTTCGTACTGTTGATTAAAATTTTATTCATTTAGAATCCGGAATCACAAAACAGTTGTACTTCGGGATTGGTCAAAATTATAAATCAAGATTTAGTATCAGAATACGGATAATTTATTGTTCCTTCAGAAAAACAATATTCAAACAATTATTCCCTTGGACTTTGAAAATATGTACGTTATATCGAGGTAAAATGTACGTTATATCGAGTGACGTTATATCGAGGGTACGTTGTATCGAAGTTTCCCTGTACCCCTTGGTGTAGTCCTACGTCTCTCCAGTTATGTCCCCGACATTACCCACCCGTCTTTTTTTTTGCTAGAAATGATCGTATCACTCACCTTACTTGCAATATAAAAATGCCCAGACTTGCATATATTTGCAATGCCGAACTCCCCAGGCATCTTGATTTAGAAATCTATGTTAGAGAACACATTTCGGTAGGAACAAAGTTCCCCCTGCTTTTATGTATTTGCAATGTCGATTTCACCCAGGAAGCTTGGTTTTGATGTCTCTGGTAGGGAACACACTTCAGTGGTAACAAAAGTTCCCTCTACTTTGATGTATTCGCAATGCCAATTTCTCCGTATCTTCAATTTCGACCAATCAGAAAGATGTATTTCCGCTTGGGGATTTCTCGATTGTTTGATAGTTAGTTTCATATATTATTTTATTCATTGTGGTGAATTGTTATGGAGTGCTCAGATCGATTGATGCAAATATCTCGTAAACTCACCAGGAAATAACTGGCCACTAATTGTAAGTACATGAGCGGCCGCATGTGTCGTCAACCAATCAGAACTGGGTGTTTCCGTTAGGATAGGGATTAAGATTTTTCTATTATTCGATAGTTAGTTACAAGACATATATAATTATATTCAATGTAAAAAAAGTTGTGGAGGGCCGAAATCGATTGACGCAAAAATCTCATCAGTCCATCATGGAATGACTGAGCAATAAGCGTTTGAAATTGGACAATTTTCACGATGTACTCGATTTTCGATTTTCAATTTGTGCCCCAATATGTTCTCGAAAGACGTAATCCTACGTCAAAATCTAGCTCATCTGTACTATATGTCAAACCACGTTGAACTCAAACATCGATACATGCATACGTGATACATGATAGTCATTTAAAAATGCAATGAAGTCCATTTGGCGGGGAAGAATGAAATGAGAAAGTCGAATCGCAGAGAAAAATAGCGACAAAACGCCCGACTAACTGTTAAGTCATGCTGACGGAGAAACTACTGGAAGAAGCCAAAAGTCATTTCCAATTGAATACGAAGGGGAATTTCTCCATAGTGTCCTGACTATCCTCAGTTGAATATGACTATGCCGAGCCCTGACGACTATATCGGTTTGGCATGGAACCGAAACCGGAATATGGAATTATAGTGTTCTAATGGACGAATAAGAGCAGTCGTATTGTATCAGAAAAAGGAGCACACTTTTTTTCCTAGATACTCGGTCGCATAAATTTTCTGGGTATTTTTTTCCATTTCTTGCAGAGCTTTGACAATTTCACAGACTTGAAAACTACTCCCACCTTTCTTCTGCCCAGGAAACTGTTTGAAGTCTATCTTGACGTAGCTTTTGCGTCCATCGCCACATTACGGTAGGTGAAAATGGTGGATAATGATTCGTCGTCTTGTCTTGTTTTTTTCTTATTCGACCGAAGATTTCTGGCGAACAAATGATTATGTACGACTCAGAATTGCCGGTTCTATGTTTCTGTAAGGGTATTTTGATAATATGACCAGTCTTTCCAGAAAAAAAACCGGCGATCATTTGTTTTGATGTGCCTCGAACACATTTTTTTGGGTTAGGAGAAAAACTGGGTTGGGTGAAAAATGTTCATGCAAAATTATTTGTATGCAATTCATACCATTCTCACATCGAAGTTTCAACTAAGTACTAATCAAAAATGATGCAAATCTCAACGTATTGTGGGATGTCGAAGTTCAATCAATGAGAGATAGAATCATCGAAATAGAGGTGTTTAACGCTAAATTGATCAAATGTCCTCCAGTTCGAATTGGACTCTACGTATCATGCCATGCTAGCATTAGCATTAGCATTGAGCAAGTTGCACAATATCGTAGGTGGTACGAATTCAGAACTGTTAAGTTGAAAACTAGCCTCCATCCGTTGCTGATGATTGGTAATATCTCTTAGATGAAGGCATGTTTTCTCCAACAGTTGAGAATTGTCCTGGCCACGTCCTTGCAACTGCTAAGGAAAGGGAAGGAATGTTAGTTCAACATTTACTTAAGAGAGATGCAGAGAACTCTACGACCTCTCATAAATGTCTCGGGAATTTAGGAGTGTGTTAGTAAAGAAGGTAAGCCATAGGATACACTCAGCCGGTGTTACTGGCAGGGCTTGTTATTGCTAAAATTACTTACTATTACTATTACTATTACTATTACTATTACTATTACTATTACTATTACTATTACTATTACTATTACTATTACTATTACTATTACTATTACTATTACTATCACTATTACTATTACTATTACTATTACTATTACTATTACTATTACTATTACTATTACTATTACTATTACTATTACTATTACTATTACTATTACTATTACTATTACTATTACTATTACTATTACTATTACTATTACTATTACTATTACTATTACTATTACTATTACTATTACTATTACTATTACTATTACTATTACTATTACTATTACTATTACTATTACTATTACTATTACTATTACTATTACTATTACTATTACTATTACTATTACTATTACTATTACTATTACTATTACTATTACTATTACTATTACTATTACTATTACTATTACTATTACTATTACTATTACTATTACTATTACTATTACTATTACTATTACTATTACTATTACTATTACTATTACTATTACTATTACTATTACTATTACTATTACTATTACTATTACTATTACTATTACTATTACTATTACTATTACTATTACTATTACTATTACTATTACTATTACTATTACTATTACTATTACTATTACTATTACTATTACTATTACTATTACTATTACTATTACTATTACTATTACTATTACTATTACTATTACTATTACTATTACTATTACTATTACTATTACTATTACTATTACTATTACTATTACTATTACTATTACTATTACTATTACTATTACTATTACTATTACTATTACTATTACTATTACTATTACTATTACTATTACTATTACTATTACTATTACTATTACTATTACAATTACTATTACTATTACTATTACTATTACTATTACTATTACTATCACTATTACTATTACTATTACTATTACTATTACTATTAGCAGCACTATCACTATTATTATTACTACCACTATTAATATTACTATTACCTAGTGCAAATGGTATCTGGTGAGGAAGAAAATTGATTAGTAAAATTATATGATACCAAATCAAATGGTGTAAATGCGCTCCGGCCTTCGTTGTCACATTAGTAACTGTAAGGAATGGACGTATCATGCCATGCTGAAGAAAAATTCATAGAATCAGCTTTATAAACAATGATATCGTTTGAAGATCTTATCGTTCGAGCTCTCCCCACGCACCAATTAAATCGCAATAAATATTCCCTTGTTTACTCAAATAGCCGCTCCCGGTCACGCCTAATTAAAAGACCAACCATAATAGAGTGGTCAGTAGCAGCCAACACAGGAAACGCATTTGCATTTTCACCCTCGCGATACCGGGAGGAATTTGCATTCACACCACCCTTGAGTCTTGGTTATTGCCCTTCTCGATGCACATTCGATAATCCCCGCTGGAAGCATGCATGCAACAGCCTTCTGTCCATCGTGCATCCACTCCGGGGGGAAGGCGTCTCGGAATAACAAATTGATTACCATTAGTCAAATAACCGTTTTGTACTCGTATCCGTGGGTGGGAGGGGAGCCATCAAGCGAAATCAACTCCCGGTCCGGCCCCACCATCCGGAGATGGACTTCGCAGTGGGAAGAATTATGTGAGGGTCCGCTTCGTTTGACATGGAGATAGTCGGGATTAATCAGTCAAATTTGTACGGTAAATAAACATTGACTACTGGAAAGGGGGAGATAAACAAGAATTGCCTTTGGCATCGCGAAAATAAGCTTACCGAATCATACGGCTCGTTTTAATTGCGGATGACAATTTGGGATATCTCTCGGTATGAATACCCTTACAGCGAACGCAGTATCGGCGAATTTTGATAAACGTATGTATTGATAATCTGTTGCCCCCCTCTGCTAGGGGACGTGTCATCCACTATTAACAGAGAATCCAATAACTTTCCATCACTCGCATGACCTTTCAGCGAACCAAATCACGTTCAGCACTTAATGGTTTCCACATGTCACATGAAAGTTTCTGCTGCCTCTTCTCCCCGGAACACATCAACCCATCAAAAGAAGAGTCGCCTTCGCCCCCTGGAAGAGCAGCGCAGAGGTCGGCCAAATTTCATTACTTTCCCCCGTATGTGAGGCATCGTCACTATCATCATCATCATCATCATCATCGAGCTACTGCCTGCTCGTGGGATGGACATGAACGTGATTGATTTCGTTCCTTATGTCTTGTCAATTTGGGTTGGTGACATTCCTGGGCAGCGTTGATTCGCACCTTTCGCAGGACCACTTCTCGGAAGGAGCCATTTCGTCACGTTCTCGCTGCGTTTGTCAGCCGACAGTTGTCTCCTCGTCTTCGTCTATCATTGATCTTCATTTAGGTCTTCGTCTTTAATTATTAACAACCGACAGTCGGTTCTGAAGGGCGCACTCTGTGCGTGAGGGCGACTTTGCGGACGTTTCCCAGCCTGGCACAGAAAAGAAACACAATTTCCCGTAAATTGTCTCATAAACAGATAATTACAGGCGACACTTCTTGCGGCGGGATGGGGTGCAGTGTGTAACGTCCGACGAGGGACGAAACATTACTGCGGGATTGGGAAGCAGATGGAAATCGTTAATATTTGATGAATCCTGGCATTGGCAGGCTTTTTTCCCTCTGCCTCGATTATTGGGGACAGTTTCAAAGTGACAGAATGCATCATCGACTGAAAATTTACTACCGTTTCGATTATTTCATCGAGTAGTGTCTTGAATTGACAAAATATCACTCAACAATTATGTTTACCATTCATCTAGAACATAGAAAAATCTTTTCTGGTGTTTGATTTTTAGAGTAAATATTTAGATTCCGTAATCCATATCAGGAATTTGATTCTAGCATATCGGGCCTGTAGTAAGAATGAAAGCGTTTCAGAAAGTGTTCAGTAATAAGAATTTTGGATTCCGAATCTGAATTATTTCCATATAGTAACAGAGAATGGTGTTTCGGACAACTAAAGAAAACACAATCAAGTTATCTAATAACGATTCATTTATGGAAAAAAACACTACAACGCGCAACAACAAAAAAACAACAAGGAAAAACACAATTCGCTAACTGAACACCACAAAACACGGCAAAATTCTTGCCAAAAAATGGAAAATTATTAGGATTTAAAACTTGCATTTAGGGGCAAGGGGACGAATGATTGTCTTGCGTTGCTTTCTTCAGAAATTCAAATGGCTTACGCCGAAAAAAAACAAATGGCTTCAGTATTCTTGGACATAAAGGGGGCTTTCGATTCTGTTTCAATAGAGGTTTTGTCAGACAAATTACACTCTCGGGGTCTGCCGCCTCTATTGAATAATATGTTATATAACTTGATTTGTGAGAAACATTTGAACTTTTCTCACGGAGATCCGGCAGTAAGTCGGGTCTCTTACATGGGCCTCCCCCAGGACTCATGTTTAAGCCCCCTTTTGTACAACTTCTATGTAAGCGACATCGGCAATTGCCTTACACAAAATTGCAGCCTAAGACAACTTGCAGATGATGGAGTGGTGTCTGTCGTAGGATCAAACGAATCCGACCTGCAAGGACCCTTACAAGATACTTTGAACAATTTTTCAACCTGGGCCATTGGGCTAGGGATCGAATTCTCCACGGAGAAAACAGAGATGGTGGTTTTTTCTAGGAAGCATAGACCAGCAAAACCAAAGCTTCAACTTTTGGGTAAACCGATCACTCATGCTATGTCATTCAAGTATCTTGGGGTCTGGTTCGACTCCAAATGTACTTGGGGGGCCCATATTAGGTATCTGAGTAAAAAATGTCAACAAAGAATAAACTTTCTCCGTACAATTACCGGCACCTGGTGGGGAGCCCATCCCGAAGATCTTATTATGTTGTATCGAACAACTATTCTCTCAGTGATGGAGTATGGCAGATTCTGTTTTCAATCAGCTGCCAAAACACACTTAATTAAACTCGAGCGAATTCAGTATCTTTGTCTCCGTATCGCGTTGGGATGTATGCCCTCAACGCATACCATGAGTCTCGAGGTTTTGGCAGGCCTACTCCCACTAAAAGATCGCTTCAATTTATTATCTCTTCGGTTCTTCATCCGGTGTAAGGTTATGAACCCATTGGTGATCGGAAATTTTGAGCAGCTGATCGAGCTAAATTTTCACTCCGGATTCATGAGTTCATATCATGAATTCATCTCCATGCAGGTTGATTCTTCTTCGTATATTCCCAACCGTGTTTGTTTCCCTGACTACATCAATTCCTCT